>NC_056732.1:610012236-610269736 GCF_019279795.1 Protopterus annectens | reverse complement strand
TGTGTGTGTGTGTGTGTGTGTTGGTGAGCGTGTGTGTGTGTGAGTGAGCATGTGTGAGTGTGAATGAGCATGCACATGTATATTATGGATCAGGTCACGCGCGTGTGTGTGTGTGTGTGTGTGTGTGTGTGTGTGTGTGTGTGTGTGTGTGTGTGTGTGTGTGTGTGTGTGTGTGTGTGTGTGTGTGTGTGTGTGTGGTGTGAGTGATTTCTCATGCATGTATGTATGTACGTGTAGGGGAGGGCATATGTCTGTATGCATGAGCGAGCATGAGTGTGTGTGTGTGTGTGTGTGTGTGTGTGTGTGTGTGTGTGTGTGTGTATGTGTGTGTGGAGCGTGTGTGTGTGTGTGTGTATGGTTGTGTGGGCGAGCATGTGTGCATTTGTGTGTGCATGTGTGTTTGGGTAAGCACGTGTGAGTTTGTGTGGGCAAGCATATGTGTGAGCTGTAGGTGAGAGTGAGTGTGTGAGTGTGTGAGTGTGGACAAGCGTGTGTGAATGAGCATGTGTGCATGTAGGCAAGCATGTGTGTGGGCGAGCATGGATGTGTGTGGGTGGGGGCACCATCCATGAGTGTGTGTGTGCATATGTATGTCTGCATGTAAATAGCAGGTGATTTGGACACATTAGCCATGGAACACTGTTTTGTAAAGATCTGGCCACTGTGTCATGTTCATGTGACATTTTGGATCTGTGTGTGTGTGTGTGTGTGTGTGTGTGTGTGTGTGTGTGTGTGTGTGTGTGTGTGTGTGTGTGTGTGTGTTTGCATTTGTGTGTAATTATTGCATATAAGGAATAACAGAATTGTAAAGCAAAGCTGGAATGACACTGGTTTGAAGATTTACTTGGGGAATAATGATGTCACTGCAATGGGCTTGCTCCAGCATCTGTGGGGTGTCCTAAGTTGACATGTGGCAACAGTTTTTCACCTCTTAGCCATTACAGCACTGTTTGGGGTGAGGGAGTTAAAAATCCCCACTGTTCATCAACATGTGTAATGTGTGCGTGTGTCACTGTCTGCTAGTCAAAGTATAATGAGCAGCAAGATTTGAAGTTGGCAGAGATGCAAAATATTGGAACAATCTAGGAAGATAGATCTGTAAAGCCAATATTATTAAGAGTAAAGTGGGGTGTGGAAGGCTTCATGCGGGGTCTTAGAGTAAAACTGTGCTCAGTGTGGTCCTTAGCGATTTCATCATTGCTTGATTGAGACATATACATTGCGCTGTGCTTGTCAGTGCATTGATTGAGTGCCCTGTTTGGAGTATAGTTTCATTGCTACTGTTGCTGGTACTATATCAATACATGTGCATCATGAAGTATGTACATGTCTGTGTGATTTGGGGTAGTTGCAGTGGAGAACGAATGAGGAGTGTCCGATCGCTTATCAACATACCCCACAAGTATCCCTAATTTCTGCTTATACATTTGCTCTGGCATACTATAATGCATAATGCTTTTAAAAAGGTGTTGGATTCTCATGAACAAATAGTGATATTCATTACAATTAAAGACTTCTTTTTTTTCTTCAGAAAATGAATGCTAATTCTTGTAGTCTTATTTTGTGAGCTTACCAAATCAGTAATATTGGTATTTGATTTGGAAGTTTTTTCCATGAGTCTGTTGCTGAGAGGATGAGAGATATGCTACAAGTATGCAACTAAGACAAAGTACATACAGCAATAGCAACAGAAAGTACTGGATCACATCACAGGCTTGGGAGTTCTTTGTTAAAAGGACAATCCCAGTGTTTAAAATTAGGGTCCGAGTTAAGCTGACAGAATTCACGCCCACTTCGACACATTACTTTCATTCCCACCCACAGTGTCATTTTACTTTTAAATATCCTGTAAATCCATGGTTCCCATCTTGTTTCAGCTCACAGAATAAACTAATCTTTGGATTTGTGTTCATTTGCAATTTACATTGGATTGGGGAACTATGCCCCACGCTCCTAACTCATATTTAAAATAAAGAAAGCTGTGCCAGTGAAAAGGGACATCAGTGTATACTAATTTTTAAATTTTGCATCACTCATGCTTCTACAGATGTACAAGAAGCCCACTCATAAAAAATGGTGCATTTGTCAAGTAGCATTCAGAAATCAGCACATATCAAACTAGAAGCTGAAAAAGGAACAGAAGAGGGTGTCTACCAATGCTCCACCTTTCTGTCACACACTTGCTTAATATGGAATTACTAGCAGGTCAGAAAGTCGCTACATCAGGCTAGTATTTAAAAATCAGAATACAATAAAACATAAAAGAAAGAGAAATATGGTTTCCACTATTGTTTGCCTGACTCAGATGCTTTTTATAGATAGAAGCCATGATATAAAATTGTTGTAGATGACCAGGATTCACAATCACCACAGAATAAAATATGAAATGAAAGAAACAAAAAACTCTGTTTACTAATGTTTTAAAAGCCTTGCTTTACTGATGTGCTTTATAGAGTAGTAGCAGCTGCAATCAGGTCATAAAATACCTAAAAGGCTACTTTTCTCAATGGGTAAAATGCACAGATTAAACTAATGAATGGCTCACAGGGAACATATTAAAATAAAAATTCTTGGACTCCACGCATACGTGCTTAGTTCCTGACTACTGTGTTAGGCAGACCAGAACTCCAAGCACACATGCTCAGGCATTCCAAGCTCCAGACTGCTCTGTTAGGTAGTCTGGATAGGAAAGGCAGGAAACTCCACCCTTCCAGCCCAGAGGTCTGTGCGGTGATGACTGCATAAACCGGAAGGTCTCTGGACTGCATTGCCCACAGGCTGGACCAACAGCAGGAGGCTCCAGCCTCCTCACATCTCGCAGGAAACCAAACAGCATGTGTGGGCCATTATGGAGGACCGATCGGGATGCAGGATCACTACGGAGGAGCTGGTGTGAGGACAGGTGATCACTGCAGAGGACGTAGCTCAATACATAGACAGGTAGGGTGTTTATGAAGGACAGAGAATCTGGTGTGTGTGTGTGTGTGTGTGTGTGTGTGTGTGTGTGTGTGTGTGTGTGTGTGTGTGTGTGTGTGTGTGTGTGTGTGTGGGAGACAGGTAGGGTGTTTATGAAGGGCAGAGAATCTCGTGTGTGTGTGTGTGTGTGTGTGTGTGTGTGTGTGTGTGTGTGTGTGTGTGTGTGTGTGTGTAATGCAGAAACACTTGGTAGAGAAAACCACTTTATAATGCAAAGCTTTCGGGTAGAACCCTTCTTCAATACTAAAACATAACATCAAAAATCTCATACTTTAAATACAGGTCATCAGTCACATGTTCAGCAGCCAAATGAAATCATGTGACAGCACAAATACAAAATAAATCAAGAGGATAGAGTACAGAATATACAATATAAAACGTATTATAAAACTTTAGAACATAAAAATTCATTCTATACAGCATACATAATTCATGAACACTTCATCTAGAGTGGTTTTTGTTTTATTTTTGTTTCTGGTATAAGTGTTGTTTCTGTTATATCAGTTTTTTCTTTTGTGTTTGTGTTGTTGCCCCAAATTGCTTTGTAGCTGTGGGGGTGGTGGGTAACAAGACCTGTACTTGGGGCCCCAAGTAGGCCAAGCCTGGGCCCCCCCCACCACCATTTGCTAAACTGTTGCAGATTTTGCCATTTTATTTGTTTTGTTCTCATAAAAATTCTGTTGTCTGTATTTTCTGTGGCTTCTGTAGTGGTGTTGCGGTGGTGCTGCAGGCCTCACAGTTCAACATTGCCATTCGATTCTCAGTTGGAAGGCGTTTCGATTCTGGCGACGAGCGCGTTATGTTGAATGCCTTGAAAGGTAAGCGTTAGGCCAGGCCCAGCACGTAGAAATCTCTACTGCCAATCATTAGCGGACCCGGAGACGGAGTATGCACTCCTAACCGGGGCTTGAAAAAGACACAAACAAACTTAACACAGCCAGTGGTGCAGTGATAGCAGTGTTGCCTGACAGCTATGGGTTGTCTGGTTTGATTCTTGGCTGGGGTGCCTTCCTTCCTGTGTCTGTCTATTGTCCCTCCCCTGTTTGTGTGGGGGTTTGCTCTGGTGGGTGTTATTATTGGACTGTATTCCCCCATTATTGGCTTCAGCCAGGTTTTTTGTGCCAAGGTTGTGAGCTATGGTGATAACTGAACTCACTGAATATGTTTGGGGGCTATATACCCCCATTACTGGCTTTGTTCAGGTGTTTTGTGCTAAGTTGTTGACAGCTATGATGAGAACTGAATTCACTAAATGGTGGCCATTTAAGTTTCAGTCTTCCTTTCCTTCATAAAAAATAAATGATTTGGCATAGTGGTATGTTGCTCTGGCTGTTTTGCACAGGGTCCTGGGTTCAATACTTGGCAGTGAAATGTATGGTGGTAACACAGCTTTTTATTCTAGCAACTTTCCAACATTATACAAGCAATGTTTAAAATGTGTCCCTGGTTTTTGGGCTTTTGTCCCCCCACCAAATAAATTTTGGCTTTTTCCAGATTTCTTGTGCTGCAAAGTTCAGAGATACAGCTGAGTGTCGAGTAGATTTTACAAGGAGCTGAGAGCTGCAGGGGAACAAAAGTTTAGTGCTGTTTATGCCGAGTCTGCTTACATTGTAAATAGTACAACAGGTAGTGTACTTGCTTTTCATGCAGAAGGATGTGGGTTCTACTCCCACAGTAGGTAGATCCATTGCTGATACTGTACTCTGTTGTGAAGGGGATGGATGCTGCAGTCCTATTTGGTGAAGATACCTAGTAACTATGAACCTGTTATCAGTTTGCCATCCATTCCCTATTGTGATATTACTAGCATTATCATTTTTTAATGCAACATAGGCAATTTATTCCTCAAGGGCAACAGGCACTTTATTTGTAGATGAAACAATGACATATAAAGTTGTTTGCTAGCAGTAACCTCTTCATTAGTTAACAGATTTCTTTAATGTGGAATTATTTAGATGACTTTTACTTTTTCAGAGATCGTGCATATTTACTGATACTGGTGCAGGCATTTTGTTTCATTGTTTACTGGAAAAATGTTCAAAACAATACATTTAAAATACCCTCTAACAACTGTACTGTATTGTAAAAGGAATATAATTTAATACAGTCAGGAAGGTGTATCAAAGAGCATGTGTATGTTTCATGTTCAAGGGGCCTGTGATTTGAAAACAGCCCAAAATTAATCTTTATCTGCCACTGGCAAAATGTATTTTCTTTGAATGTGGGTTTCAATGCTGTTTCAATGAATGTGAGTTTCAAGGGCAGAGAAGTTTTAATGCTAAGTCTATTTTCATTGTGAGACTGCATTGCTTTGTTTAGCAGATATCTATTAGGGTTTATGCTGTAAAATATAAAATAAAACTTTCAAATGAAATCCATATCATCGTAGAAGTAAAGCAGTATGCACATTACAGTGTTTATGGCAAATGGGGCGAAATAACCAAGGAATGGGACATTGGAATGGCTGCAGGGGGGACGATCCATTCGACCATGATTTTGTGAGGGGGGGAAGGGTAGCAAACTCAGACAGCCCCGGCTGAACTATACCTCTCAACTGTCCAGAATTTTGCAGAATTAATAGATTTTTGCTTCTTATTTTTGGTTTGTTCCTCATAAAATTTGTGGTTTTCTGCCAAATCATTTAGGAATGAAGTCACTAAATAATGACAGGCATTGAGTTTCAGATGTCATAACCTTCAGAAAAATGCATACTAAAGCAAGACCTGTTATTCTAGCAACTGTCTTTTTAGTACTGTTTGTATGTTCCCCCAATATATTTGGCCTTATCCAGATTTCCTGCATTAAGAGGTTGAGAGGTACGTGCAAATAAATCGCTTTATAGAATTAGGAATATCTAAACCTCTCAACTGTCTCCAATTTTGGCTCAAAATGTTGCTCTCCCCCTAATAATCCCTCTGCAAAATGGCAATTTTGGAAGAAAATGTGGAGGGTTTACAATTATAAATAACTGTAATGATCAGAGTTATAGATTACTTTTATTTCAGAAATGCATGTAGATGCTCTTATTTTGTCAGTTGCTCAAGTTAACCGTACTAATTTTAAACAGGTGTCCCTTCTTTGACAGGTTCCCAGCTGTATTGTTTGGCAATTTTATATTTTTGCATAACATATTTGGTCTGTTTTTCATAAAATTGTGGTTTTCTGGCAAATTAGTAGCAAATCATTAAAGACTGAAGTTAGAAAATAATGGCAGACATTTGAGTTTCAGATTTCATACCCTTCAAAAATTCTTACTAATGCAAGACCTACTACTATTTTATCATCTTTCTAAGTTTATAAGAGCAATATTTAAAAATTGTCTTTATTTTTGGGCCTTTGTCCCACTTCTATGTATGGTTTTATCCAGATTTCTTGCTCTGAGGTTGAGAGGTATGAGTGTCAGAGCCATCACCGTCAGCCAGAGACATTTCAAACTGTGACCTACTTGTTGCACTCCACTCCCCATTATAGTGGCTCTGGATGTGTCCAAGCAAGGCAAGGAGCAGTTATGCAGTATAAGTGTGCAGAGTATTCCCCCATCCAAGGTAGACCACAAGTATGACCATGGCTTTTCATCTGTCCTTGATTTTGCAGAATGTTCTGTTTTTCTGTCATATTTTTATACTGTTGATTTATACTTCTTATTATTCAGAAAATGCATGCTGTTGCAGTGCCCTGTTGCTCTTTATTAAAGTAGCAATGCTTTAATGACCATTAGGTAAGCTTGTCGGAGATTGTAAGATGCAAGTAAGCTTTAATAAGCATACTGTTAAAGAATTCCCAACATTGAAAGTCTTTTCATTGTTACCATGCAGAGAATATTTACATAACTAGATAACGTATAAGCCTTAGGTATTGAAATGCATATGACAGTATTTGCAATAAAGGACAGGATTACAGTATTTTCAGATGCTCATTACATTTGTTGGAGACTTGCAGTTATCTTTGCTGGCTTTACCCGTAAACTAAACAGAATGCCAATCTATCATATGTGGTCCATAACTTGTGCAGTAATCCTTTAAGCAATTTATCTTGAACTTATTTCTTGTTTGCTGTTGATTTTTTACTTTGATCATGTGTTCTCCATGAAACAAGTAAATAGTTGGTGTCAGGCAGCAGGTCTTTTTTGAATAAGAAACATTTTTACAAGTGGGGGTATCACAGAGATTGCTACTTTCAGCATGTTACTTGCTAATTTTATAAAGCTGAATATAAATTATAATTAGAACTGCAGTGCAAATAGAAGTGGTTTGAGCTGAGTGCTGCTTGTTTTTTTATACTTGATTTTGACTGGCATTCCAGTAATGTATTTAAAAATGAACTGATTTGATTGATCATGTAAAGATTAATACAAGAGGAGGTAACAGAAAGGAGAGTTTAAGTTATAAAGAAATATGGTGGCAACTATATACAGATGCGGCCACTGAACCCGGTCTGAATGACACTATTGCACTAAAACCATTGTTATTTTAAAATATTTTAAAAAAAAAACATTTTTAAATACATTTTTCAAAAGAAACATTTTTTAAAAACATTTTTATAAAAATTCATCAACAGTTTATTTATACATTTATTAAATTTTGATATATTAATTAATTAATTTATTTATTTATTAATATAATAGTATATTTATTGAAATAGTTATTCTATATAAAAAATAATATTTTAACATGTAACCTTTTTGTCCACCGATTAATTACAATTATAAACATTTTTTACCACTTATCAAATATAAGTTAGTATGTAGTATGAAATATAGTTGAGTTTGTAAGTTTTATATTATAATATTTTTAAATGAAGTATATTCTTTTATTATTAAGACATATTTTTTGATGAATTTATCAATAGTCCAGTGAAGATTTTTGGCAGTTGTCCCACCATAAATTATTATATTATCATCAACAAGTTGCAAAATATATATTTATTGAATATATGTACAATCATTTATAATATACATAGTATACATTCTCGTTGTAACATTATTATTTAGGAATTGTGTGTATATGACTTTAAATGCACCAAAGGATTCTGGCACCAAAAAAGTTATTTAAATGACAGAAATTCAGGGTAAATTAGTTCTGATGAAGCCTAAGTGAAGTAGGTGAAAGTGCTTAACTCTTTTTGCCTGTCTGTAATATAGACGAAAAGTCTTCGTTATACATTTTATGTGTCTGTAAGTTGACTTCGTATATTAAAGTTTTAAACAGCTTATCAGTGAAACTGCACTGCGTTTCCTCTTACATTTGTTGCATAGAGAAGATAATGTATTTAAAAAGCAATTTATTTTTTCATGCCTCACAACCTTTGTGTTTCCATCTAGATATTAAGTAAGTTGTCATGTAGCCAATGCATTGAAATATTTTTTTCTTCTACACTTCATTTTGTCTTGATTGGACTCTCGTAATGACGGTTTGGCACCCAGGGCAGCGTATTTAATTAAAGTTCCAGTTGTTGTGGTTTTGAGCATAGCTCCACCCCTATCTAGTTGGTCACACCCCTTCCCATTGGCCCCACCCATTCAGCTGTCTCCTGCAGCCCCCACTTTAATATGAAGTCACCAGCCGCCACTGCATACACCAGAGTAAAATCACTTACACTGAAAGCAGGTTTTTTTTAAATCTGGCCTATGATGTAAGCCTGTTTATAGATAGGCCTTACACTGACAGCAGGTCTTTCAGAATAAGGGCAGACCTTTGTGCTACAATAATAAAGGGTGAACTTTGATGAAAAATGAAATAATTTCTGAACAAGGTTGAATTGTACATCAGAGCAATAATATACTGTGGAAGAGTAAAGGGAAAAAGAAAAAGGTGGCATAATTTCAAACATTCTAGGTGTTTTTCCAGTAAGACACTAAAAACAAATAATTTGAATGAAATAAAAGTCAGCATCCAAGCATTCATGATGCATTTCTTAATTCTAGTGGTCCTATGGTTCCTCAAAAATTGCCTGACCTCTCTTATTGTAGCAAAAACAGAGATTTCTTAACACCATGGTTCACTGTGTTGGAAAGTTTCTCCTTTCCCCAGTAATTTACAACCATAGAGCTGGTATATACAAGTTTGATGGTATAAGGGTTGCAAGGGGGCTTGCCCTCTGCAAAAATAAAACTTGTTTTCATCTTGCTACATTGCGCTGAATGGCACACATTTTTCAATTGTTTGTGACTGTGTAAGTGATTTATTGGCAATAGTTTTCCAGTCCTTCATAACGGAAGCCATGATTTTCTAACATAGGCATGTAAAAGTAGTGACTGTACTGACTGTGGAATGGAAGTTGGACTAGATGACAGTGAGTAATGCCCCCAACCCTGTGAGTAATGCGTCTATATCATGTTATCGAAAGTTTACTTAATCAAATCAATAAAGGTCGAACTTTATTGATTGATTAAGTAAAACATCGAATAATGTAAAAAAAAAAAAACTAAATGGCGTAGGAAGGGGGGCAAGCCCCCCTGAACCCCCCACACCCCCCTACTTAAATATACCAACTTCGAGACTGCACTACATTGAGGTAAATGGAAATCTCCCCTTATGGAGATTTCTGTTTACTTGCACAATGTTCTTCACTTTCGATACTGTCATGCCGACAATATCATACTTGATATTGTCAGCTTACGACAATGTGAAATAGACCCATGAGTAATGCCCCCAACCCTCCACCACAGAAAATAGTTGTTTTTTTTCCCAAGGGAGATGGAGAAGGGACTTGGCCAGTTATGTAAGACTTGTAAAATTATTGGATGCTGTACAGAAAGCGTTCTAAGATGATTTTTCCTTTGTAACCAATAAGAGAGCCCACTATGATTTGAAGACTATTTGATTATAGCATTCTGAGTTGTATAACTCCTATAATAACAGTTGCTGCCTTAGGACAATATGTTCCCTGTATTAGATATACAAATGTCTTCTGCTTTGTTCTTGGCCACTGTTTGTTTGTTTGTGTCTTTCGGCTTTTCCCGGTTAGGGGTCGCCACAGCGGAACTCTGGTCCGCTAATGATTGGCAGTAGATTTTTACATACTGGCTTGCCGGGCCTAACACACAACTTTCAATGAAGGAATGCCCATTCACGCATGTCGCTACACAAAAGATGCTCTAACTGAGAATCGAACGGGCAACGTCTAACTGTGAGGCGACAACGCTACCGCAGCAAATATATGTTTGTCTTTACTAGAGCTACAGCAAGGGAATTTGGTGCCCGGTCAACACATCATTTGGTACCCCACCCTGCTGCCTGCAAGTAATCAGCCAAATACAACTGCTGAGTGACAGCATGCAGGTTTCAAATAATAAAAGAACATTTTGGCAGTTTACAAGCTATTATTAAATGCTTGCCATCACTTATAGTCAGCTTGTAAATTAACTGACAAACTTTTCTGTTTTTTAAAGGTAAACAGCTTTCTAAGGCAGTTTGCACACTGTCTAAAAGTGATCACAGGTATGATCACTTAATGACAGCTTGTAAACTGTCAAGCTGTTTTTAAAGATTCTGTACAACGTACAAGCTGGCACGTAATGCAGATGCCCTTTTCACCCAGCCTTTTCAACAACACTAGCCGTCACATTTGTGGAAAAAAAGAATACATGTACACAAATTCCACAATGGTCTCATTCTTCTCCAACATTGCTTTATGAAGTCTTGAACCAATTATTTTTAACAAATTCTGTATCTTCAGAATGTAGTTCATTATGTGGATTAATATAGCAATAACCCACGCCTGGGTGTAGGTAATGCTGGATTTACCCACGGTTGGTGTGGTTTGGTCACGAGGGTGAAGCCTGAGTGGCCAAACAAGACAACCGTGGGTAAATCCAGCATTACCCACATCCAGAAGTGGGTTATTGCTATTATACAATGACATTATTTAAGAAAAAAAATAATTACTTTTCTTAAATAATGGCATTGTATAATGCCTCCTTGCTGCCCTTCTGCAGCTGTCTGGTATTCTGTGGCAGTTCTGATGTACTGCGCATGTGTATGCTTATGCAGTACATGAGAGCTGTGGGCAAAAGCAACGGAGAAAGCAAGATTTCCGTTGCTTTTTACAAAGTGTCTCGCTATGTTAAAGGAGTTTAACATAGCAAGACAGCTTTAAAAAAAGCAACGGAGAATCTCCGTTGCTTTTTTAAAAGCTGTCTCGCTATGTTAAACCCATTTAATATAGCGAGCCACCTTTAAAAAAAGCAAAGGAGATAGGAAGATCTCCGTTACTTTTTTTAAAGCTGTCTCACTATGTTAAACTCATTTAACATAGAGAGACAGTGTATAAAAAGCAACGGAGATCTTGCGTTCTCCATTGCTGTAAAAAAAAAGAGTTATACTAATGGAAAAATCTGGGCGACCAGACCTTTTTCCATTACTATAACTCTGATTTACAATGTGCACGCTGACCAATCAGCATGCACGTTTTGGAATATTAATGGGGGGGTCGTTGTATAATGTATCTGAATGAATTGGAGGCTGATGAGTTAAAATGAAATGTGAAAAGCTCAGACTGCTCAAAGAAGGCAATATTCTAAGAATACTTTTCAGTAAACAAAGACAGAGTTCTGATTTTAATAGGGTGGTGTTATTATGAAAATTACTTATTCCAGATACTAAATCAGGTTTATTATCATTATTATTATTAGCTATTAATGGTGAATTTCTACTGGCAAAAATTATATTGGATACTACAATCAGATGCCTAGGGCATTGTTCCAGTAGGTAAAAGTAGGTACTGTGCAAGACAGTGTGCAGTTAGAGGAAGAACATTAGAAGAACTTAAAAAGTTCATTCAGGTGCTAAGAACAGCTTGGGTGTTATAAAATGCATTTTATGGGAAACTGTTTTACAAACAGAAGGAGCTGATTCAGAAGGGAGATGAAATTGTAACAGCATCAAATAACAGACTTTCGATTATGGATAGAACAGATAAGGTAATGGTTGGTGAAGAAAACTAAATAGTCACTTGGATTTGAGCCAGTTATTACTTAAGGGTGTCATTTCCCTGTTAAAGAAAACTGCTACAGGAAAAGCATTGGGAGTAAGTATACAAAGAATTAGGAAGTAGATTTCAGCTTGACAAGACAGACAAATACCTGCTGAGGAAAAATCTCATCCTGTGTTAGCCTAGATATAATAGATTATGTGTGATTAATACAAAGGTTAATTTAGTACATCATCTTCACTACAGATTTCTTCAACTGAACATGTGGAAACAATGAAATGTCCTGATAACTGGTAAGTAGGATAATAGACATTTTCCCCACTAAAATCAAAAATGTTTACTCTGATGCTGCCTGCATAATTCAATCTGTGACTGACTACATATGTGATAACTTGGGAAATGATATATTTCAAAAATGAAGGCAAAATAGCTTGTTTAGAGATAATTTCAAAATATTTCAAAAAATCACAGAGAAATTTGAGCCGATTACTATTTCTAAAATCAAGGCTCATGGTGACACTGATACAGCAGACCAATTAGACTGTGGAGATAACAAAGGAATCTGTCTACGAAGGATAGCAATAAGGTAAAACCTGTTGGAAATACACAGGAAGTACACAATTCAAGTAAATTACCAGAAAAATGCATGGTCAGCTTCATGAATGAAAAAGTAGCCACAATAGGAAGAACTTGTGATTTGTAAAGGAGGTAAGATGTTGTTAGAGAATAACATGTTTTTCAAAGACCAGAAGAGTAGAAAATGTTTTCCAATGTTCATGGATGAAAAAATATGCAGTATTGTTGTTTTCCTGATCTCAAAGAAATGTTGCAAACTGCCTGTGTCACTTTAGACAAATACTGGTGGCCAAAAATTACTGTAAGCAATATTTAACATGATTGCAATGCAGTCCTGTGATGGTCAGAACTAAGCTGTGGCACCTTTAGCCAGTAAAAGATCTGTGAAAAGGACACAATTTGAAGTTTTTATCCTCTTCCATTAACAAAAGGGGCAGTACATCTTAGTGGATATGCTATCAAAATGGGTTTAGACAATTTCTCTAAATAAGGATACTGGCAGAAAAATGACACACATCCTTTGGACTCATATTTTCCCATGAAGGGGTTCTCCTAAAATAATAAAAAATGATATAGGAAAACATTTTACTCTCATTTAAGGACTAAAATGTACAGATTGCTAGAAAACCAACCAAAACTTTCATACCTATTTAAAAAAGTGTAATACAAGAACAAGAGACTCCAAGATTCAATTACGAAAAGGATCAACTATTCAGAAAAGGCATGGGTAACTGAATAGTTATTAATTTATTTATTGACATTTGTTCACAGAGAAAGCCCATCTGGATAATAAATATACATTTTCAGTGAAGGCCTGGGGAGAAAAACTCTAGAGAGTTAAAAAACTACAAATAAAACACTAGTACAAATGTAATTAACAAAAACATACATTCGTATAGTCTGATATAGGAATACATAGGATACAATAAAGCATAAATAGACACCAGTGATATAAAAATAAAAATAAATAAAAAAATGAGGAGTAAATATAACAATAAGTATATACAAAAGTATTAGAAGTATAGTCCGCTATACCAGGAAATAAAAATAAAAAGGATACAAGTAGTCAGTGTTGATTTTCAAGGCTGATAGGGCTATATCTTCTAGTTCACGAGGGTGATGGCTTATGAATTGATGGTGGGTCAAAATCCGATATCCAAGTGAGGTTTAACAGTTACATGAATGAAAACATAAAACCCAAATAGATACAAGTGTCAAAGCTGTACAGAATAACTTAGTTAAGCATCTTAAAATTGCTGCTTCAAAATCTGATGATGTTAAAATATTATTTGAAGGTGGTATTCAACATTGGAGAGAAGGTGATGTGTAAAATCCTTGTACAGTCAGCTCTTTGGAAAGATAACTAGATGGGTTTTCTGAAAACAGTAAGTTGAAAGAAAAATTATATCTATTTAATAGCACATATGTGAGTCCATATAGACCAAGTAAAAACATACTGCGAATCTTTTATTTTACTTGTTGTTTAGATATCATGTGTCTATTCCGCTTAATATCAATCCAAGTTGAAATTGTGGTTTATAGGGAAATCCCACTGTACTTAAAATCTGAACTATCAAAGAAACAGATATGCTAGATCAGCTGCTCATCTATGTGAAGCTAATTTGTGTCAAACCATTTTTGTGGCAAATTTATAAAATCTGGAGGTTTAATTTGGAAAATATATTTTAATATGTCTGTATTCGGGTCAGAATGAAGTATGTTCCTCTTCAGGGACATTATAATCTGAAATCTGTTTTATTCCATTTAGTACCTGTTAATTTCTTCAGTGACATTATACAAGGCTCGAGACTGACTTCTAGTAAAATATTATAGATAGGAGTTACTCTATGAACTTTGAAAATTATAAAAACATCCTGAAACATATAAACAATAGCAAATTAGTAAGTAAGAAGTCACAAACTGAATTTAACATTTTTTGTTTAGGTTTCTACATATTTCAATATGATTTCACTGTGATACAGTGGACAGTAGATAGTTAAGATGTTACCAATAATCCAACTAAAATTGAGGTACAGTGCCCAGGAAAACCAAGAAACAACTTTTGAAAATGAAAACAGTCACCAATGAAGGTGAAATAAATAAGTCTGAATGCTGATAATGGAAACGACAGCTAGGTTTATTCAGCACATGTACTGAATAAACCTAGCTGTCATTTCCATTATCAGCATTCAGACTTATTTATTTCACCTCCATTGGTGCCTGTTTTCGTTTTCAATAGTTAAGATGTTAGGTACTGCAGCATTTTTCAGGAACATAAATATGAAGATTATGGGTAGTTGTTTTATACATATAAAATGTTATGAGTTGTATAATATCACAATGGTAAAATACAGCCTGAAATCATGCATTGTCACACAAGAATACCCCATTTAATATTGTTTACTGTGAGTAAATTAGGCATAAATGTGCTAAAATAGTAATATCTTAAATCATGTAACATCACACAAGATCAACCATATCCAGTACTGTTTCACCTGAAGTAATTATGCATGAAACCACTGAAATGTGTGTGTGTGTGTGTGTGTGTGTGTGTGTGTGTGTGTGTGTGTGTGTGTGTGTGTGTGTGTGTGTGTGTAAAGCACATATACATTGTATGAATATAGCACTTGATTGAGTCACCTGAGCTTGTGCACCTGAAGGCATGTTTTTGTGTTTATTTATCATTGGAATGTGCACATACAGTGCAGGAACAGTATGCTCTACATGTATTATATGCTCTGTAAGAAGCACATGTACAGATCCTCCTAATACAACCCTGTACATACCTGACTTTAATTTTTGAATTGCTATCAAGTTGCTGACTTCCACATTGGCAGCCAGCCACCTATTTCATCTTGTTATCTGATTCCTGACTGTAACAATAAAGTGAATTTTTTTATTTCCACAAAAGAGATGTCTCTGAGTCATTGTTGTATTTAGTCACTGGCATCCTTGGCAGACTTAGCATTTGATTACTTAACACAGTGTTTCATCACTAGAATGAGCGGCAATGCTCCCTCCTACCTACTTCATCATAAGACACAATACATTTCATACATTTGCCTGTACCTTTTGCCTTTTTCCTAATGTAGCAGCAATGACCACAGAATCACTACCAATCCTAGATCCACTTCATGATCTGCTGCCACCACAGTTCCATTCCACATGTGTGCTCCTGCACCTTAGACTAGTCAAAAAAGTGGTGTGGGACGTGCTATCAGATTTCTGTTTGTGTCACTACCATTTTGTTTGGACTTTATCTCTGATAGTGGAACTGTTAGCTGACCCAGTATGAAGGCATTCCTGGATCCCCAACCAGGCAAAGGTTTCTCTATAGGAAATGATGCCTTAATAATGGCTGGCAAAAGTATACTAAAGTGATTTTTTCAAGGTCTGAAGGACCTAGCAGATTCTGTTCAATATGGTGAGTTTCAAACCAGCTAGGTACTTCTCCATTAGGCTTCATGCACCTCCATCATTTTATAAATCCACAAAGATGGCAGCATTATGGAATAATGTAAGGATGAGAAGCACCAAATATACAAACCTACTTCCATTCTTTAAAAGTACTGTCTAGCCAGTCACTCCTCAAGCTTTCTATTTGGTTCAAGCTATGAGAAACAGTGCTCTAACTTCCCTCTGAGAAAGCAGAATTGCCTTCCTAGTGCTCAGTCTTCAATTTTCTTCCTTGTGATTGTTCTACTGACTCTCAGATCTGCTGCAAAACTGAAGTTGTTCATCACATAACTGCATCCCTTGACATTGTACTAACAAGCCAGGCCAGCTCACTCTCTCCCACATTTCTCTCCTTCTTCTAAACAGAATATAATGATGTACTATTTCATTCTAGTCACAATTTGCAGTGCGCTATCTCTCATTAATTCCTTTTACGTTTAAGTCAGGCTTTGGCAATAATGCTTTCATTCAAAACATTTCATACATAATGCTGCAAAGAATGATATGCAAGATGTAGTCTGTGCCTTTTATTCACTATCATCCAGTTCATGCCTTCCATCTCAATATTTCAGTTTTGTTTAATGTTATTTCCTTCCATCCTTCTTCTGCCTTTTTCTTCCATTTTACTTGCTAAGGCTGTATATTTTGGTGGTATCTCAAGTTCCTGGTTCTTTAACTGTATTGACTTCCCCATAGAAGAGACAAGCTTAGTCCCCCCCACCAACAGCCTTCTGACACCTCCCACATATTTGCTTAAAAACCTACAGATTAAACAAATTAAACAATTCACTGAGAACTATGGCTCCCTCAGTACCAGATGCATACCATTACTCAAAGCTCTGTATAAATACACAGCACTTTTAGCCAGACAGTGAAATTCTCAAAACAAAAGATCTTAATTTCTTCTGTACCATGTGCAGTTACAATGTCAGTTGCATACACATTGTCCTTTCTCTGTCTCCCATCCTCTCCAATGCAGCCATTTGAGCTACGGTGCCTTTTGAGTTATTACATTTTTTTTTTAAATAAGAAAAATAAAATGATAAAATAGCAAAGAGTTAGTATAGTTTTATAGTATACAAAGAGTGTGTCTTCAGTAGCACAGATCCATGTGATTCTTTATATAAAATAAATAATGGTGTGTTCTGAGTTTTTTTGACAAAGAGTGACAGTGTTCACTTAATCATTTTAATGAGCCTGATAACACAGATTTCTAACACAATTAAAGTGAGATGTCATAAAACATGAATATATTTGAGAACATAAGACGTGTCATTTTCATACTTTTTTTTTCGAGGCAGAGACTGAAATTTTCAAGCATAAAATTATCAAGTATAGTATATTTTCCATGCATTGGAGTTATGAGTCATAAAACCAGCTTGTAGAAGCAAATTACATTATTAGAAAGTCTAGTACAGAAGAGTGCATGCCATGCAAATGATTTGTCATGTGCAAAGTTAAATGCAAATATATAATATCAGATTCACACACACAAAAAAAAAAACTGAAGGGCTGATATCCTGGAATTATTCAGACACAGTATTGCTGTGAATGCAGAAATTAAGATGAATATGTAGACACACTGAGCACAACGGATAAATGATAAATGCCACACCATTCATTGGCATGGTAAAGCTGAGTGGGAGTTACTGATCAAATGATCATTCTGTAATATGCACTGTGAGGGTAAAACCTGGCTTATCACAAAACGCTTCTATCTTTAGAGATTAATCTAATACAAACCTAATCCAGCTAACCGATGGCCTGATTCATAGATTCATACTAGGCTAACTGCCCTTGCGAGCCATTTTAAGCCTAGCCAATTATCTCTTATGAGACTCAAACCCTGCACCTTGTGTTTGTAAGGCAAACACCTTAACCATTAGGCCACCCTATGAAATATAAGCACCCTCCTCACCTCAATGGCCCCATTCCACACACTGCCACAATTGTGGATAATCTCTGTGCCCACTTCAAAACATGCATTCAAGCATTTTCCCAACAAGATATAAATGCAATGCCAAACTGAAGAATAAATTGCTATGGTGGAACCATGGTATAAACAAACTATACAATAAGGAGTAGAAACCAATAGCTCATAAAAGCAAACTTCGTTCTCGATCATATAGCGATGAATTCAAGAGATCAGCAAAGAACTCAGAAACAAAATCAAATCCTCCAAAAGTTATTACAGATTGAGAAGTGCTACCTATGCTAAAGACAATCAGAAGGTCTTCTTCAGCTAAGTCAGAAACCTTACAGACCCAGCAATGTGAATGCATAACAGCAACATTTACTTATCCCTTGTGGGCATTGCCAGCACATTTGTGGAGAAATTTACTTCTTCCTGTACTCCTGTGTCTTCCGTTACCTTTCCCCAGCTTATTAGCATACCCATACCACCCTCTATGATCACCCCAGAACAAGTCCTGAATGCTCTCTCCAAGGCTAAAAACACTAGCTCCATTAGTACTGATGATGTGCCAGGCTGCCTTCTTGTCAAAACCAGACATTTTGTCTCTTAGACTCGCTACTAAGCCTACTCGGGGTCATCAGACTCTCCACTGGAACTGTGCTACAGGAATGGTGAACTGCAGCAGTCACTCCTCTTCACAAGAGGGGATCTACTACTGATCAAGGAAACTATAGACCTATAAGTCTCATCAGTTTTATGTACAAAGCTGTCAAAGGAAAAATATACTTTAAAAATGATCAAAACACGGTAGGTTCAGGTTAAGGCACTTTAATCTTGCAGCAAGGAGACAAAAACGTGCTATTACAGAGTTTGTCTAACTAGAAACAGGAAATACTTTCATTTTTATACACTTTCTAATAAGACATTGCCTACAAAGCTGACGTAGCAAATTACAAGTCTTTTCATCATCACTTGTTGACCATTAGTCTCATGAATTTCTGCTGATTTATCAATTTTTGTGAGAAACTTCCGGTTAGATACATGTTATGTTGCCATTCAAGGTACTATGGCTAATTCAAGCACAAAGCTAGCAGTTCATTTCTCTAATAATCCTTTGTCTACATTATCTCTAAGCTTAACAGAGCTGATTGTTTATAATCATTACATTTACAGAATATAGCATTGTTCATTCATTTCGCTCCTGACCTAGCAGATAAGCACCTGCTTCTCAAGTACATTTCCAAAAGGCATAAACATGAATATTGCTGTGCTAGCAATTACTAGGTCAGAGGGCATCTTGCAAGTTTCAGAAAGCACACTGCAGTTTCAAAAAGCATCTTTTTCAGTTCTCATATGAAACTCAATTTATATATAAAACAGTGCATATAAAATAGAATGAAAAACGTGTTAACTCTTTTAACTACTAATTAGCATTAAGCATACACACATTAATACATATTTTTATAACATTTCCCCCCTGTTAATACTTTTTAATTCTATTTTCTAAAAGAATAAACAGTTTGCTTCTTTTCCTAACCTCTTCCAATCAGGATTTGCAGTTAAGAAAGTCATTCAGTTTAAACTTTTATGAAAGTGTTTCACATTCTAGCAGATACATAGTCTCAGAAACTGATATGTCTATAAATTCTTTGATTCATTTCTTCATGCAGGGGATATCACAACAAACACAAACTCCTATTAGGAGTAGTTCCACCCCCAATGGCAATCAAAATGTTCATTAGGATGGAACCCCACCCCCCAAACAAATTCTGGAAAAACACTTGCTGAATTACCTCGAGATGGTCATTAATCTCATGCTGATGATCTGGAATAAACGACAGCATTCTTCTTTGATTAAAGTGCACCCCCCCCCCGCCGCGCTAGGGTAAAGTCAAGAGCCATTCAGTTCTGGAGCACTACAGTTCTCATTGCATTCAGTTCATCAGTTATCAGTTCAAGAGCAGAAAAGTTTAGACAGTTTTCACAGCTCATATGACAGCATCACTCAAGTCCATGTGCGTAAGTTTGGTACCCACACTATGATGGTCTTTACTGCCCGCCTCGATCTGTCCCACTGGATTCTCAGGTTTTTTAACAGTCTTTTTGGTTACATCTCGGGTATTTTGAATATTTCCCTGAGGCAAGACTGCAGGACCAGGTATCCCAAAAAACAACTGCCGGACCAATGCTCAGGTAACCATTTATATGCTTTTTTACCACACACAAAATAACAGTCTTCTACTTTAGTGGTTACTTTGTTACAAAATGATTGCCCTGCATGAAACATTTTCCTATCTATTACAGATAACTGTTTAAAAAGTACAGGATTACGTTGTAACTGATCAAGAGTCTTATGCATAGATTTAAGAAATGAGTTATAATCTGTACTACAAAATCCACCTAAATCGTTTGCTTTTGTTTAACATTTATATTGTACAGTCACATTACATTTGCTCCAACCCACTTGTATGGTATCATTCTTATAAAAACATACAATTCCCTTTTGTGTCACAGGCAAATACAGTGCTACCTTATCATATGCTTTAATAGCTACTGTGTCAAAAAAACAGATTTTCCCAGGTCGTAATTGCCTGATAAGTGTTAAAGTTCGGGTGCCAGTCTATGTTTGGCCCATCAGTTTTCTGAGGTTGTTCAATGTCTCTGTTTACTCTATACCAGTTCAAAGTTCTTAACCAGTTTACAATGTGTCAAATGAATCCAGGATGCTCGTTCAGCGATCTATCTGAAACAGAATTTAACTGCAAAAGTTTGTTATTCAAAATCCTCATATATATACCCTGCAAGTGAACTGTCCTCTGCTCTGCAGACATGAGAGGTTTTTCCGAGGGGTGTAATATGCCCCCCCCAAAAAAAATTTCAAAAGGAGTTAATCCCTTTGCATTTGGAACAGTTCTCATGCTCAACAGTGCCAGAGGTAAACAGTGCACCCAGTTCTTTTCACTAATCAATTTCCTAAGCTTATTCTTCAACACCCATTGTGCCTCCCTACTAATCCTAAATAGTGACTAAGTTGTTGTATTGTTTTTTTTACAAAATGTGTACCATTGTCACTATAAATCTTTGCCAAATCTAGGTATAATTTCTTTAACAAGGACATTTGCAACAGTAGCTGCATCTGGATTTTTAGTTGGAAAAGCTTCCACCCATTTGGAAAACATATCTATAATGACTAGACAGTACTTTTTATTTCATTTGTTCAGTTCTATAAAATCCATACAAATAGTATGAACTGATATGGGTGGTGGGTGTAGAAACTCCTTGCTTTTTTTTTTCAATGCCTTGTGCATGGTGCTTGTTTACAAACATAGCATGCTGCACAAACATTTTGTATAATTAGTAACATATCTAAACAAGTTAGATGGTAGAATTGGTTTCTTTTCTTTGGAAATGTACAGTCCCTTCTCAAGGATTGCTCCTCATTTTATCCGTGTCTGCATTGTTTTTAACATTTCTAAATCTAAAATCTCAGAAGGTTGTAATTCGAAAACTTCTGAAGCTGCCTGTTTTGCAGCTGCATTACCTTTTGAAATTCTATCCTGTTGCTTGGTATGAGCTACGATTTGCAAATAGCTACTTTTGAGGTAACTGAATAGAGTCTAACAAATCTAAGATAAATATGATTTTGGTTTACCAGTAGATGTTATCATTCCTCTATTTAAAACATGTACAGTAGAAAAGTCAGTAAACATATTCACTTTTTACCTTCTGCTAAGGTACATGCCTTGTCAAGGAAATCAATTCTGCTGCTTGTGCAGATAAGTTGTGTGGTAATATCAGAAACTACTGCATACCCCACTAGATTCTGTCCTGTAGGACCCTCCTGCATGAGTCTACATAGTATGTCACCTCGGCATCATCCAAGGGAACATCTGTAAGGTCTTGTCTAGGTAGTGTCTTTTGCTCAATCTCCTGCAGGCAGCAGTGTGGTTTGCCATCTGCAGGGGGATTCAAAGTTGTGCATCGTTCAATTGTCATATGAGGTTGGCTCAACAGTATAGTCATACAGGAAAGATGTCTAGCAGGAGAAAGATATGCTACTTTTTCTTGCAGTAAAATGATTGCGACTGCATGAAGCACTCTCAATGTGAGAGGGTGGAACAACACTACTGAGGCTGAAGCCTGCACTGCCATTGCAGCTGCAACTACTGCTTGTACACAGTGGGGCAAGGATCGTGCCACTGGGTCTAACTGTGATGAATAGTAAGTTATGGGGCGTTGTCTGTCCCCATGCTGCTGTGTCAACACTGATGTCATATAACCTTGCTTACAGTCTACAGTTTGAAAAATGATAGTTTGGCAATCCTAGAACTAAGGAAGATGCTATCAGTTGTTTTAGCTTGCAGAAGGCTGCTTCTGCTTCTGGTGTCCACTGTAATAAATCCTGTGCTGTTATCGGCTTTTTGAATATCAAATTAGTCAGCGGAGCAGATTCCAAAGCATAATTTGGTATCCAACTCCGACAAAAGTTAGTAGTTCACAGGAAGGACATAATTTCCTTCTTGGTAGTTGGTCTAGGTGCTTGTAATATTGCTGTTTTTCTGTCTTCATCTAATATTCTGCCTTCTTTGGATATTACATATCCCAGGTATTTAACTTGTTTTCTCCAAAGTTGCAGTTTGTTTTTGTTTACCTTGTGTCCTTGAGTAGCTAAAAATTGTAATAATGCTATGGTATCCTCTCTGCATTCTTGCTGGTTGGGGGCTGCCAGCAGAATGTCGTCTACATAAAGTAAAATCTGACTACCTTTCAGTGGGATAAATCCCGCTAGGTTACTTGCCATTTCTTGTGCAAATATCATTGGACTTTCACAATATCCCTGTGGTAATCTCGTATATGTATCCTGAAATGTAAATGCAAACCAATGTTGACTGTCGGGGTGTATCAGTATTGAGAAAAATGCATTGCTAATATCTACCACAGAAAAATACTTCTGCTGAGGTTTCAAATTATTCAATAAGGTGTGTGGATCTGGCACCGTTGGTGCCCTGGGTATAACTGTGTCATTTACAGCTTGTAAATCTTGGACCATACGCCAGTCCCCGTTTGCTTTCCTAACAGGAAATAAGGGTGTATTACATGGTGAATCGGGAGATTCTATTAAGACTCCTTCCTTAAGTAAGGCTGCTATTATAGGTTTGATCCCCTATCTCTGCATCCTTTCTTAAGGGGTATTGTCTTTTCTGAGGTCTAAATGCTGATTTTGGCGTAATAGTAACTGGTCCTGCTGTACGAATAAGCCCTACATCTGATTTCCCTGTTGACCAGAGAGTCTCTGGTATGTCTCGTAAGGCTTTTCCCTCTTCTTCCAGTAAGAGTAATACTCAGCTATCCTCACTGGCCTGTGAGTGCACAGCTGGGTGTGTCTGTGTTATCCAATTCAATTTCTGCTTCTGTACTCCTTGTTCAGACAGTTCTAACTCTGTCTGTTTTTCCCACCTCGTGACTTTTTCTCCTAAGTCTGCCCACTTCAAATTTCTATTTTTAGTTAAGCTCACATGTGGCAATCAATTAGATTTGTAAAGTGCTAAAAATTCCTGGGACAATGAACAGCTTATTACACTGTTTCCTTCTGTGTCCCAGTACAAATTCCGTAATACTAACCTATTAGCATGGTTTTTAAACAACTCTTGCTCATATTCTTTATCAGGTCCTGGTCTGTTACAGTAATATAAAGTACAATGCAACAAATGCTGTTTGTCAGTGTCAAGGGAGGGGGATTTACTGATGGCTACATTCATCAGTTCTTCGGTTACTGCCCCTGGACCAGTCGTAACCAAGTCCTGGCTGTACCAATAATATGTCTCACCCTCCGGTCGCACTACAAAAGTATCCATTTGTCGCTGTGCTTCCATACCCTGCATGGTTGGAACTATGGCTATGCCAAATATCTGCATTAAGTCTCTGCCCAAGAGATTTACTGGGCATTTTGCAGAAACAACAATTTTGCTTTTCTGGGTCATTCCTGAAACGGGGTCAGTTATTGCTATGTCATGGGAGAGTGGCTCCCAATACAGCTGTCCATTAGCTGCTTTCACTAGTATGTAATCTGGTGATTCTGAATCTTCCGGTAGTTTGGAAGGATGTATCAGGGTCCGTGAAGCCCCTGAGTCACACAAAAATTTGACTTCCCTCCCTTCTGGTTTTGTGTCTGCTAAGTAGAGCTCTAGGCTCAATAATGCTAAATCCAAAATTTAATTTTCTTCATCATCTACGAATTCATGTACATCCTCTACCCCTTCTGTCACATCCTCTACCCTTGCTACCACACTTGCATTTGTCTTTTCCTGTTTGTTCTTATCCAGTGATTCCTGACTATCATATAGTCATTCCTCACCCTCCTTATCTTCCGTAGTTACCTTTCTATTTAGCCTGCAATCCCTTGCCAAATGTCCTTTTATTTAAAACATTCCTTTTCTTTCTTTCTTCAAAATCTTCTGATCGTTTATCAGATTGTTTGTTTCCCTGGACATTTTTCTTACCCTTTTTCCTTTGTACTACAAAACTTCTGACCCATCTTCTACTGCAAATACTTGAGCTTTCTTTTCTTTTGCTATTAAAATGCCTTCGGCATGTCTTGCATATTCAGACTGTAATCTAGTTGTACGATGATCTACCATGTGCTTTGTAATAAAGCTGCTAATGGGAGTAATACTACCTTTAAGAATCGTTCTTTAGCTGCTGCTCATATGGGGAATCATGTGTTTGATCTTCAGGTATCTGCATTCCGCAATGGTTATTAAAACACTCTAATAATCTAGCATAATATCTATCAACAGTTTCACCTTCTTGTTGTATGCACTGATTAATGCAAGTCCAATCAGCCCTAGGCTTCCATTTTTCAGAGATTCGGTCTGTCAGACCTTTTACTCTGTTATCCAGTTCTGCATTACTATGTGGGAGTGGTCTGAGGGGATTCCAGTTGCCACTGATCATGTGCCACTCTGGACCTACAATTTGTCTAACTACTTTTTTTACTTCTTCTCCATTCAAATGGTAACTTAATCTCATACCCTGTAAGTCTTCTAAGAATTCTCTAAAATTAACTTTCGGATGGGGAATTCCCTCTGTGACTTTCCAGATATCTTCCGGGGTCCACGGTCTATAAACTAAGAGAGTCAGATCCTGTCCTGCCTGTCCTGCCTGTGGATTTGGTACTTCTATGAGTGGACATATCTCTTCCTCACTCATAGCTTGTGAATTTTTATTCATTCAATATAATTCAATCTCCCCTCTCAAGTTACATGTTCGAGACCTAGTCTCGATAGGATCCCTGACAAACGGTTATGATTTTGCAGTAATAGCTGGGTATAGCGGAGGTGGATCAGTTATTATCTTCTTTGTCTAAGAACATTGCTTTTGAATTTTTAATCTTTTGTTCTCTGCGATTTGCTTCCTCAAGCCACCTATGTGCCTGAGGGTTGCTTTTTAACTGACCTTCTGTTTTAAGTTGTCTGATGAGTTTAATAAGTGAGGGTTTATCTAAATTACCATCAAATTTGTATTTATCAACCCATTTCGTATAGTACTTAACATTATCGGCATGCTGTAATTGCATATATTTTAGGGGTGGGTCTGGGAACTTTCACTGATTTCCCATGTTGCCTTAGCTAAGCTGTAAATTGTTACGTAACCCTTCTTATCACGTGGTACCACAGTTTTACACCTTTTCACAGTTTATCTAGAATAACTGTCTACCTATTCTGTTTCCCTGATCTATGACAAGACAGTAACCTTTTTGTCCCTGATCTGCACATGCAAATCTTCCTGACAAAAAACAGTTCTGCACCTAGTCCCTGATCTAAAACAGAAAAAGGTAAATTCCTCCTTACCTGACCCTCTGTGAGTTGATCCACCAGATCGTTGACTCCCAGATCAGAAACAGTGGCTGGCCTCTTTCAAACGACAATTCAGTCGGAGGTCTTTCAAAACAGAAGAGCTGATTTGGCCTCTTCTCCGTACGGGTACATGCCACCAGGGCCCAATTCTGACCTAGGCCTAAAGCGAGAGGTACTTTCTGGTCCGAAGAACCAAACTGTCAAAGGAAAAATATACTTTAAAAATGATCAAAACATGGTAGGTTCAGGTTAAGGCACTTTAATCTTGCAGCAAGGAGACAAAAACGTGCTATTACAGAGTTTGTCTAACTAGAAACAGGAAATACATTTCATTTTTATACACTTTCTAATAAGACATTGCCTACCAAATTACAAGTCTTTTCATCATCACTTGTTGACCATTAGTCTCATGAATTTCTGCTGATTTATCAATTTTTGTGAGAAACTTCCTAAGGAAAACAACATGGCCTTGATACATGTTATGTTGCCATTCAAGGTACTATGGCTAATTCAAGCACAAAGCTAGCAGTTCATTTCTCTAATAATCCTTTGTCTACATTATCTCTAAGCTTCTGCAGCTGTACATGTTCTCATACTTCGAACAGAGCTGATTGTTTAGAATCATTACATTTACAGAATATAGCATTGTTCATTCATTCGTTCCTGACCTAGCAGATAAGCACCTGCTTCTCAAGTACATTTCCAAAAGGCATAAACATGAATATTGTTGTGCTAGCAATTACTAGGTCAGAGGGCATCTTGCAAGTTTCAGAAAGCACACTGCAGTTTCAAAAAGCATCTTTTTCAGTTCTCATATGAAACTCAATTTATATATAAAACAGTGCATATAAAATAGAATGAAAAATGTGTTAACTCTTTTAACTACTAATTAGTATTAAGCATACACACATTAAAACATATTTTTCTAACAAAAGCAATGGAACACATCACTGTGGAACTTATTAACAAGGACATACACAGTCTACAAGCCTTGGAACTAAGACAATTTGTGTTTGTTAGAGGTAGATTCTGCCTCCTGAACCTTGTGGGTTTCTTTGAACATGTCACTGATGCATAAGACTTGGGTAAATCATGTCATAATGCCTACCAGGGCCTGGCCCTGGCCTAAGCCTTTGACACTGTTCCATGTTCTGGCATTATCAACGAGCTCATCAAACTAAATGTAAACCCTTATGTAACCCATTAAACAGTAAACTGGTTTAAACTGGTTTACTGACAAAACTCAGTCAATTAGTGTGGGAGGCACACTCTCTTCAAAAAGAGTAGTTACCACAAGTGTCCCCCAAGGGATTGGTTTTAGGACCATTTCTATTTGGCATTTACTTCTCTAATGTCAAAGCTGACATCAAGGGCATGTGGCTGATCAGGTTTGCAGATGACAACAAACTTGGAATTGCTATTAACTCCCCTTCTGACTTCCAAATTCTTCAGGAGAACGTCCACCAACAAGTGGTGCCTGGATCCCACACTAAAACTGAAGTCCAAGAAATGCAACATTGTGTCTTTTGTCAAAACTTGGCATTCATGCACATACCACAAAGGTGACACCCCTTAAGAAGTTGACTCAGCCATTAGGGACATGGGTACTTTCATTGACAATGAACTATTCCTTGATCACCATGTTTCCACTCTTGTTAGGAAATCCTTTTATCTTGACAGACTAATAACCAGGGCTGTTTTTTTCAGCTCTAAGGAAGTTATCATCCCTCCCTCCCTGCTCACCCCTTATCAGGCCCATAACAGAGTATAATGGCGCCTTTGCTATATACCTGTCTATGCCTATGACCCAACTTAAGACAGCACAGCATTTCCTCACCAAGATAATCAAAAGCATGTCTTCCTTGAGGTATCCAGACTGCTTTAAGGAGCTCTCTCTCTCTTTTTTCTGTATCCTACAGACTCATGAGAGGTGACTTCTGTCTAGCCTACAGATCCTTAAGAAATCCAGTCCTACGTGACCTACTACACATCTGAAAAACTAATAACACCATCAACATTCTCATCACCCCCAGTCAAGAGATCCTAACTTCCACTGAAACATAAATAGGGCTTACTAGTGAAACAGACATATACTCCAGAAAATCCTTCTTTTATAGAACAGATTTCCTTTGGATGTAAAGCAAAGTAGCTCCTTGCTCTTCTTTAAGTATAACCTGGACAAATGGATTGGCAATTGTATATATACCCCAGGTATGCTCCCTCATTTTCTTATTAAAACGAGTCAAAACTATTTATAAGTTACTCATATCAATGGATACCCATGACGTGGGATATTGTGGCTAAGTTACTAATGGTTCTCTGGATCAACGGCCTAGTATTGACATATGAACCTATTGACAAATGGCAAATAGTAAAGATACATGCCCTGCAAAGCTGCTGCAATAACAGCACTTCAAGCCAATGATAAGTTATTTAGCCATCACTGTTCCAGCAGTAACTGGCCAGCTATAGGGTGGATAGACTTACTAGGCATATCAATCACATGTTCTGATTATCATCACAGAAACAGTTTGTTATAGGGTAAGTCATGCTTTGGAATGTAAAAAAGGTGGCATCTTCACAGGTAAAGGCTGAGTTCCAGTCCATTCTGGACAGCTGAGAAAGAAGTTTTTTTATAGATTTTGTCAGATTCAGGTCTAGAACAAATTTTGAATGGAATATGTGGAAATTCAATAGAATTGGAATGTGATCACTTAGAAATGTGGTAGGACTGAAATGTCTTTGTCTGTCATATTGGTTATACATTCATAGATTCATAGATGTACACTAAGATAATGATCACTGGAGCCTTTATAAGCCTGGTCATGCATCTCAGATATGTCATACAAGTTTTTTAAGCCTTGAAGATTATTTTAAGGAATATATGTAAACTAGAATATGATTTACAGGCTGCTTCTATTTATTAGCAACATAGATGCTAAACCTGGAGAGAATTTTGATTTCCCATCAACTGACCCAGATTACACTTGAATGGGGTTAGGGAAAAACTTTGCTTTACATGGATGTAAAGTATGTTCAACAGGAGAGGACTCCTCTGAGATACATACCTGGTCCTCCAAAATATTCTATTTATATAACAAGCAGTGTTAAAGTTTCTAGGTCAAGCTGTTCTGATTTTATTGGCTTTGAGGATGTACAAAATTTCCATCAGAGCAGGATCCAAGGAAGCCTTGTATGCCAAGCACAGATCACCTCTCAACAGTCTGTAGGAGATAGTACAGAGATAAGACTTTGAGGCGATTTGCACAGGACATATAGTTTACACCCTGTATTCTTTCTGTGCGAAAGCCAGCACATTCTGGCTAGGCTTATAGATGCCCTCGGGCAGATAGCCTAGTACTTACCTATGAACCTATATTCCAGTTGCTGCACGTGCCTGGTCGGTACATACTGAAGGGGTCATTGTACTCAGTGATGGGTCTAATGAGGGTCAAATACAGAGAAACAATGACCACCTTGGACCTAGATGCCATGCCCTTGCTTATAAGTTGAGCAACATAGAATGATTTCCTTACTACCTTAGACATGTGTTTGTCAATACAAGGTTACTATCCACATTCATCTCCAAATCCTCAAGGTAGTTTCCTAGGATGGCTGACTTCCCAAAGGGTACTATTATGCATTTCTTGGCACTGAGTTTTAAGTTGTGGCTTCGGCACCAGTCATTTGTCTGTGCTAGTCCTTCGTGTAGGATGTTAGTGTCTTGAGGGGATTCTATGACTGTTCTTAGTTTGCAGTCATCAGCATGGTCAGTCAGAGGCCTTTGACACTGGTTTTGACTTCCAAGTAGTAAATGTCAAAAAGCAGCAGGCCCACTGCTGAGGGACTCTGCTAGTGACTAGCCTCTTTGCGGAGTTGGTCGCCCCTACTCTAACGTCCTGGGCCTATCTAAGAACCAACTAGCTATCCAGTGCATAACATGGGGGCCAATAATTAAGTCTTTAAGTTTGTTTACAATGTCCAAGTGGGGTATTATATCAAATGCCTTAGCCAGGTGAAGGTAGCAGTATGCACCATTTTGCTCTTATCCATTGCCTTGGTGACCTTTTCAAAGAAGTCCAACAGGTTGAGCAGAAATTATCTCCCTTTGATGAAGCCAAACTGAGTTGGACCTAGTGTCTGAAGTTTTGCATAGATTACAAGTCAGACGTATGGGTCACTAGTTCCCAGGGTCCACTGATGATCACCCTTGTGCAGAGGGATGACTGTTGCTAGCTTCCATTTGCATGGCTCAAAGTCTGTCTGGAGGCTATGCTTAAGTAGTTACTCCAGAGGTCCAAATAGGTCATGCTTCAGGTTATTTAGGAGGCATTCTGGGATATTATCAGAGTCTATCAATGTGGTGTTCTTAGCCTTGGAGAGCACATTTACGACCTGCTACTGAGTGATAGTTGAAGGGGTGGTGGTTATATTTGATGGTATAATTTGGGGGCAGCTGGGGAGGGCAAAAAATTGGAATTGAATTTGTTGGTTAGTGGGTTTGCTATATCTTCTAGCTCCATGTAAGTGGTTCCATTAACAATCAGTGTTGCACACTGTTGTGTAGTGCCTTTGATGTTTTGTACATAGCTAAAGAAAAACTTGTAGTTGTCCTTGGCCCAGAAGGCTATCTTTGCCTCAAAATTAGTTTTAGTAGACTTAATCTGCTCTCTTAGTTGTTTGTTTCACCTGATGAGAGAGTTTTTATCCTGCTGGGTGTTGCATTACATAATTTTAGCTATGACTTTTTTCCTTTTGTTGTAGAATCTGTTTATGTTTGGATTCCACCAGGATGGTTTGTTTTTTGAATTTTGTTCTGGGTTTGTGTCTAGTAGACACAGCTGTCTGTATGCATCTAGTAACATGATTGTACGGGATTTCTGGTACAATTCTGCAAAGGGAGTTGTGTTCTCTGGGTTTGGAGGAGCTTGAAATGTTGTCAGGTAACTATTATATTAGTTCCTAATGGTTTACAGTCAGTTTCATTCATGAACAACAGTTCTAATTATTCAGACATCCATGACATCATTTACAAACAGTTTTGATTAAAAATGACAATTACATGGGTTGTATATGAATAGCTTTTTTCTTTAATATAGGGGGTATATGCAGTGCAATATCATCAGTATGCATAGATTAATGGGTTTTACTTAAGAATATTCGTTACAATAAAGACTTGTTCAAAATCTAGGACATTCAAAGATAAGATAAAGAGTTAGAGCAGCCCGAAGAAAGGAAGTAGTAGAGGAAGTACAAGGAATAAAAAGTAAATGAAATGCTAGAGGAGGGAATAGTTGTGATAACAGTATGTTGAGTTTTGTGCAGTAGAAAGTTGTGGCATGAATTCACATAACTCTGTTAGTACCAGTTTAACTAGGGATGGTGCGGGTGTACAAGCATTTATCTATCAGATGTTGCTTCAGTAGGCATTTAAAGTCTTTCAGGTTGCATACTGTTCTTAACTTGAGTGGGATGGTATTCCAGCTATTAGCAATGCAGTGTGACTACAGGGAGTGACCTGTATTATTGTTAGGTTTCATTATGGAGAGAAATGTTTTGTCAGTGGAGTGCAAACGTCTATTAGTAGTACATGGTTGCATAATGGAGTGAAGAGATGGTAATTTTTCAGGGCTGTGCAGTACTTTGAAGGTAGTAATTAATTATGGGTACAAACGAGAATTATTTAGTTTGAGCCAGTTTAGTTGTTTCAGAGAGAGGAAGTGATGTGATCTATATTGCTGGTCACTTGAAAATGTGGCAGCTTCACTGTGGCATTGTTCTAGTTTGACTGATAAACAGGAGTTCAGATTGGTTGGGATAGGAGAGGCATATAATAGGGTAGACAGTAAAAAAGAAGTGCCTATGTTTTGCCTAGCAGTCAGTAAGGTAGTGTTTTAGTCTATACAGGCAGCCTAGCCTTTTGTGCATTTCTTTATGGCTTCCTGAAGGTGGAGATCAGATTTCATGTGGTCGTCTATAATCACACCTAGTATTTTGGTGTGGGATACCAGTTCTGTATTAGTCTTGTTGGATGGCATTATATTAAAGGTAGTTTTTTGAGAGGAGAGAGTTGGGGTGCACAGCAGTATTTTTTGTTTGACTTGGGAGGATTTGTCAGTCATCAAGCAAAGTGAGTGTTAGAAGCATGGGTAGTGTCCTAGCTGCTCAGAGTGGAGTCACTGGGGTATTGTACTATGGTGGCCTCTTTGGCTGCTGTGTTTAGGTCATTGATAAATAAGTTAAACAGTAGTGGTCCTAGGAAGGAATCATATGGGACTCTGGAGGATATAAGCTGGAAAGAAGAGAAATCATCTTCCCATTTTATTGCTTGGGACCTATTAGTGAAGTAACTAAGAAATCAGTTAATGAGGTGGGTGATAGCCTATAGGAAGAGAGTTTAGCTAGAGGAATATTTGATGACTGACTGTGTCAAACACCTTTGATAGATCCAGAAATAAGGTTGAGGTTAGAAGACCTGACTTTCTATTGTGATTTATAACATCTGTGAGTCTTAGAAAGGTAGTGGTTGCACTGTGATTAGGCCTGAAACCATGCTGTGATGGAGAGAAGAGGTAATAAGAAGTAATATATAATACATATTTCCAATATTTTGGATAAGGGTGAGAGAATGGCAATTGGTCTATAGTTTGTGAGCTCAGCTGATAAGTTGCCTTTATGGAGGAGTAATATATAGGATTTGTTCCCTAAGGTGGGGACATACTTTTCTTGGATAGATAATTTTTTGGATCCAAGACAGGATATGCAAGGCTATCTGCAGTGAGTTTGAGGTATTCAGACTATTCAGATGGAAACTGGTCAGGGGCAGTTGTTATCTTAAGGGTGCATAAGTATTTTTTAATTGTAGATGTTGGCAATGGTGTGAAAGCCTGTTGTGGCTTCAATGATTGCAGTGGAATGGCTGGATTTGTAGTAGTTTTGTTTTGTAGGAGGGAGGTTACTGTACTTATACAATGTTAGGATTTTTGTGTTGTTTTAATTTTTATTTATCCTTTTTTGACTGGGTTAGGTTCCCTAGGCTAGTTGCCTCTTTACAGGGGAGACCAGAGGTAATATGTATACTACTATGAAAATTTGACCTGGGTGTTGAGGAACTTCCCCTATGCTTTTTGAGGGTAGCTGTGGGATCTTTTATATCCACCTGAACTACCACCAACTCAAGCAGATGGGACCTCAGTTTAGTGTCTCATCCAGGGGATAACACACTCAGGAGTGCAACACTCCCCTTATGCTGTATTGAAGTGTCAGCAATCCATCTACCAAGTGTGGGAATAGGACCACAGACTTCTTCATCAAAGGAAAGTGCGCTACCTGTTGCACCACTGAGATGTTTTAAAAAATAATATGATTTAAAGTTTTGATTTACATCATAAAACTAAATAAATAAATACATAGTTAGTCAATATACTTTATCCAGAAACACATTTAAACAATAACAAATGATACCAACCGTGAAATTCAACCAACAAGTAAATACCTTCAAAGGGCCCACCACCCATACTACCTCTTTTGTCTTACATTAAAAATCTAAACAAAAAATAATACAGATACCATATCATTACATGATTTGAAAGAAAGTGATTATCTACTTCAAATACAGAGGCTTTACTTAGTCTGAGTTTGCCCAATTTTGCCTTATCTTGGAAACTAAGCAAGGTCAGACCGGTTAGTATTTGAATGAAAGACTGCTTGGAAATACCAAGTATTATAGCCTAATAAAAGGAACCCTTACTGTTAGAATTAAGAATTATTTTTCTGACCAGAAAGTAATATTATTCAGAGTACCCCAAGGATCACTTTTTAGAATCTTAATTAATTTGTGACTTTTTGCTAGAAACAATGTTATGTTGTGTCCTATGTTTGCAAGCAATTGCAAATAAGAAGTTGTTTCATGACCAACTTAATTTGCAGAATTTTTTGGATCATTTGTATATTTGGTCCTCTATTAAGGGGTGCTCTATAATGCACACTGGTAAAAACAGCATATATATTTATACTGTAAACAACCACCATTCTTGAAAGTGTGTTCCACATAAAGTCTTGGGTACAACTGTGAACAACAAACTGAATTTTACAAATACATGGGTATTTGTTTACTATGTACACTATATCAAATACTGTAACATCTAGGAAGGCTGTGGTTCTGTTTCCCATCATTGGATATGGTAACAACTGCAGTTATGTGTGAGTTGAACACAGCACATTGGAGACGATACAACAATTTTACTTATCAAGCATATACGTGGTCTGAGGTCTGTTTGGTAGATATTTCTTAGCCTTAGCACAGAATAATAATTAAAACAAAAATGTGAACTTTCTCTGAAAAGGACTTATTTAATATCAAACTGCCAAAGTAATAGACCCCAAGTCTTAAAAGTCTACATGTGTAAACCTGCATTATACAAACAACAAAGGATAACTAAGCATCTACAATTACATTCAATATATCATAGAGTGTTCAAGAAAAGTTTGCCTGAAGGTTTCAAAACATTTTCTAGAGCAGAAGTGTGGCCACTGTGTGATCTTCAAATAAACAACAGTGACCAAGGAATAAAGAATTTAAGCATGTCACTTACACTGAATATTCAAAATTCACAATGAAATATTACTTGTTTCAGTCTTGTGTTGTTACACTGTGGAATCATCTACTGCAAATAAAGTTGACCAAAATGTGCAGTAAATTTAAAAGTGTTCTCGACAATATGGTTAATGATAATGTAAGTCTCAATGAGAGGTTTAAATTGCTGTAATCTACATTTTAATGCTGTAATGTTTGATACAAAGTCCCCTGGATTTACTAATCTTCCGTGCAGGACTAATCTAGTCCTGCACAGAAGCGGCAGTTTAAGAGGAGGACAGCAGAGCGCCATGCACAGTAATGAAGGCGCGCTGCCTGAGCTCCAAATCCTACACTGTGTGCAGGTGAGTGCAGGGGGCGTGTCTGAGACCAGAGCTCTCAGAATAAACACGCCCCTGCAAAGTAGAACAGAAGAAAGTGTAAATAAATGAGCGAGACCATTCATAGGTGTCTGCATATCCCCACCAACAGTCCCCATGTGTTCAACAGCAGCAGTACATTAAAATAAAACAAAGAAACCCTTGTATTTATTTTTTAAAACCCCGAGTACAGCTAACCATAGGTGCGTGGGATTGCCCATCGCTTATCTACGGTTAAAGCAGCTGAAAAGGCTGAAGAGGATAACAAGGAATATATATACAAATGAAGCAGCACAGCAATAGCGTAGTGGTTAGAGCATCTGCCTAATGAACAGGCATGCCCAGTTCGAGTCCCATTGCAACACATATAATTCTCCATGTGAAATCTTTATATGAACATATTTTTACATCTTTTTGCCGTATAACCTACATAATAACATTTAAATGTGAACTGGAGTACTGCATAAAATGCACATGTGAAGTTTCAGTGTCATAATGAATAAGGCACAAGTAAGCAGGTTTAAGCACAAATAAGCAGTAGTAAGCGTGTTTAAGTGTGTTTGCACAGGGGTAAGCATTGCCTACACAAATTAAGCAAAGTAGAAGCTAACTGAGTGTAAGAAACTGTAACCAAAGGTTAGCAGTGCTTACCATCAAGCAAACCCATCCAAACCCACTGACAACTGCTTTTAAGCACCTTAATCACTCTGGATCCAACAGCCCATGTTCTTCCCAGCAAGAAAATAAACTGCCTCTGCAAGGCTCAAACACAGTACCCTGTACACTATAGTCACAGTAGTTAACCACCAAGCCATCATAGCAATAGATATGAATGAGGTATCAGCAAACTAATCCTCACCACAGGAAAATCAAACCAAACATATGAACTGAATCTATATACAGTGTGAAGTGGTATAACCTTCTACATAACATAAATATGTGAAATGGAGTACTGCAGTAAGCATAGATTTGAGGTGTGATTGTAATAAAATGTAGAAGTCCCCAGGTCCCCATACAGTGTATGTACACATGAATCACGGATACCACACACATATATAACCTGTAATGAAGACTAAATCATTGCCAAATGTCAAATATAGTGCTAATTAACTATTAAGCAATGCTAACCGCAGCACAGCTCAAGTTAGTAAGTGTAAGCAATGTGTAGGGGAGCCAATTCAATCTGCCTAGTGGTATACCTCTTTAAGCAGTGCCAACCTTATGTAAGCAGGTGTGCCCATAGTTTAGCTTTTTCAAAACTGGCCAATCATGGGAAAGTGCAGGAAATTGGCCGTATTTAAACCCCACAGGTGGGAACACTTCTCATAACTGGTTGTAGCTTCCTACTGCAGGAGACAGAATGGCTGGTGTGGGTGAAGGCACTCGATTTAGAGCAAAACCTTGGAGCATCCAGGAGTCAAAAATCATGGTATGGCTTCTGGTAAAACTCCATGATCAGAGACTACTGCAGGGCCAGTACGAGGGCTCGCAGTATAAAATGGAGGCCTGGGACAGTCTCACCCATGGCCTCACCAGTGCCACAGGTATCCCCCGGACTGGTGAGCAGGTCAGGCACCGCCATGCTGACCTGAAGCGGTGGAGGGGGGATGTCTGGAACAGTGGATCCAGGAGTCTCGGCAGAGGCCCAATACCCCAGTACTAAGTACTCATTCTACTAAGCAGTAAATAATTGCCTAGCTTGTGTATACTATGGATAGGTATGGCTAAATATCACTGCATTTCTCTGACAGCTGCAGATGAGCGGGCTGCGAACAAGCAAGCCCATGATGCTAGGCTGCAAAGGCTGCATCGTGAGGCAGGTTAGTAATCAGTCTGCATGCACTGTCATAACAAATAAATATAAGAGCCTTAGAAAGTGTTGTACCAGTAGAAATAAATGTGTAATAGTCTGTGAATAAAGGTATAACCCTGGAGTGCTTCTGTTTACTCTTCTCTCATATGTTGGCGATCTGTTCCATACTATAAATAGTACTGTTGTATCTTAAGCAGTGTCACCCACACCATGGTATGCAGATAAAATGGGTATGAAGTCCTACATAACAATGTTGGAAGTACCAAGAGGTCAGTCATATTGTACAAGTTAGGAAGACTTAGATAGAAAACAGTCGAAAGCTTTAGATCAATTCCCTGATAGAACAGTGTACTGTGATGTTAGCTATAATTTTTTGTCACACACAGCAGGGGTTTGAATCCTGGGAATGCTACTAAGTTGTATGCATAATTATACCCCCACAACTGTACAGATTTTGTTACAATGTTCAGATAGAAAGCTGTATGCATAATTACACCCAGCAACTGTACAGAATTTGCTAGAATGTTCAAATTGTAAGTTGTATGCATATTCATACCCCAGAACTGTTCCAATCTGTCCAGCATGTTTAGATAAATGGCCCATATCACCAGCTTGGTACCCTGTTCCCCTGAAAATTCAGTGTGATGATCCAAGAAATGTAGGCAGCTGTCAATAACATATAACTGATAGTCAAACATGTACATAGTCAGAGAATGTATATGAAAACAAACCTGTCATTCTAGCACCTCACCCAAAGTGTATGACAGCAATTCTCAACATATGTTGCATTAACACCTGCAGCCTGTCACGCCTGTATGTAAGACACAGGTCACGTATGTAATAATATATAAACATACCAGTGTACAATATAAGGCCATTGTGTTGTGTAATAATACATGTAAGGGAAAGATCACTGCAGTGACTAAGAATTTTGTGAAAACTACAAGAATATATTAGTTGTTAATTGAACTCTCTCTCTCTCACCCCTACCCTATGTGCATAATAACCCAATGACACTCCTCATCTGGTATGTGTACACTCCAAACTTTTGTTGGGACATATGTCCTAATGGTTTATAAATATTCACATTTGTTTCTATGCATGTGCCATGTTAAAATACACCCATATTGGTGGCCTGTTGCCATCAATGAAACCTACATCCTCCTGTAATGGCCACTGTTGTTCCATATATGCATGTGTTCTGCTTGCTGTGCAACTGTGTAAAAACTGGTGTTTTGGATTAATGGGAATACCTATGCATGCTGTTATAACTAATCCTGAATGCTGTTGACTGTTACTAACCCATATCTGTCATAAACCTGTGACAACACAGCTCGTATGGGAAGGCCAGTCCCAGCGGACTCACCTGTCCCACCTCAGCTGGCCATGGCACCGTGCACCAGCACATCTGGGGCCCAGCCTGGGACCTCCTCCTCCATGGGTCCTGCACCACCTTTGGGTGGAACTGCTGCAGGTGATGGGGCTCGTCCCCCCTTGGAGTGGGCACGGAGGGGATCCTGTCACCCATCAACAGGTCCGGGCCATGGTGCGTAGGGAGCTCGATCTGGAGTATCAAGAGAGGTTATGCCAGCTTGAGGGCTGAGTGGTGCTATTAGAGGATGAGCCTGCCCCTCCTACACAGCCCCCAGCACAGCCACCTTTGGAGCCATGGAGGTGCAGTGGTGACTGCCCATGGGTGGGGACCTCAGTCCCATTGTTTCCAGCTGGGGCTCAGGGGCTTGTGACTTCCAAACATCCCTCCCCGTCCAAGGTGTTTACCCCCCACATGTGTCATATACCAGCCCTGTATGCAACTTGTGTCTTGTCTATTAACCTACCCAACCTACCTCCCCAAAAATGGGTCTATATTAGATGAATGAAAGTTCATCTTAGCGAATGCTCACATGAGCGAATATCCAGGTACTCGAAACTGCAATTGTGGGAGGCTGTGCCCCCACCCCCCTAAATATATATTCCAACTCCGAGATTGCACACATTGAGGAAAGGGTGAATATTCCCAGCTTCACTGTACCACGATCTCACAATTGCGGTTTCGAGTTCTGCAATATTCGCTCATGTGAGAGTTTGCTAAGATGAACTTTCATTCATCTAATATAGACACCCCCAAATATACCTACTACCCCTCCCCAACATCCCACTCTCACCTGAAAAAAAAAGGGCAATCTGTTCCCACAAAAAAATCTCGACCCATACATAGCTGTCCATTTTGAACATGTGTCCATTGGACATGTAATCTGGTCTAATTGGCATATATGTTGTCCTCACCCCTCTCCCAGGGGTTTGAGGGTCCAAATGTACCTGGAAATTTAGTGTATATGTACAGCTGTTGCTGTAGAAGAAATGGACAGCTATGGACATTTCCTGTACCCTTTCTGCACATGCCTAGCTATTTTCCCTACTGTCTTCCCCTCTTTGTGCCCCATTTTTCACCACTTTCCTATCAACCCCTTTTTCTTTTCTTTTAAAGAAATTATTGTGGGGGGTAAGCGGCAGTAAGCACTTTTAAGCAGTGGTAAGCGGGTTTGTGCGGGTTTGCGTGGGGGTAAGCTATGCCTACACAGACTGAGAAATTCAAAGCTGACTGTAAAAAAACATAAGCGGAGGTTGGCAGTGCTTACCGTCGCACAAACTCATGCAAACCTGCTTACAACTGCTTAAAAGTGCCTTAATCACTCTGTAGCCAACGTCCCTTGTTCTGCCCAGCAACAAAATAAACTGCCTCTCTAAGGCTCAAACCCAGGACCCTGCACTCCATACACAAAGCGATTTACCACTATACCATATCAGATAGACATAACCTGATGTTTTCACAAACATATCATCCAGCACAATCAGTCAGCAGTACAGGAAATGTATTAATATCATACCACACAACCTGTTAATGCAAGAAGTCTGGACAAAGTATGCCACACTGTGGGTAGAAATAGGGATATATGTCAACTAATGCTCTAATACACATGCATGGAAATATGGACAGATATATATCTGTAAATGTAGACAGTGAGACAGCTGTATGTAGATATATTTATGTATGACTCACAAATAATCATATAACATCAGTTGTATATAGATACATACATATGCTCATATATATATATATATATATATATATATATATATATATATATATACACACACATATATATATATATATATATATATATATATATATATATATATATATATATATATATATATATAGATACATATATATAGATATAGCCATATGAAATATATATAGGTACATACACATATACACACACAAAAGGTATCGGTAGCCATACATATGTAGAAGTAGTGTGGAAGTACTGGGTGCAAAGTATATCCCTCAGCCACAAGCCCTTTAACTGCCACCTGTGAAATGTGTACTGACATTAAACATATACCCACCCACAATTCAAAGGACATGACACGACACACAGGTATGCATACACTGCTAACCATTATAATATATATACTATACAATAATGTACGCCAGTACTTATACCACATAAGGTTTGAAATATGTAATCAGTGATGAATGCAAGGCTAACACAAAACAGTAGATGCAAGCAATGTGTATATATACCATACTATGCTGTCCAGGCCAAGGCCTTCAATTAGTACAACAGTAGAAACAGGATTTGCCTTCAAGATACATAACAATCAACAATTACAGATGTAGTTCAATAGTCTCCAGTTACACTCTGTAGTCAAGCCGTAGGGGAAAAGTAGCACTTATGTACATAACATTGCTTAACCTAACATCTCACTATTACACTGAATGACCCTCGTCTTTCAGTTATATCAACAAACAATACTGGTGCACCAGAAAAAAACGAGCCAAGGAAATAACGTAAAATAGTTTATTCAACGTTTTCGTCCAGTAGACTTCATCAGAATAAAAGATCTACAAAAACACAAGCATTTATACTATTGCTGTTCATTAACAACCAATTAACAAATAAATTATTCAATTAATTATCTAAATAATTAAAAAATTTAAAACCAATAAAAATCTTATAAATCTGTGACTTTAATATAAATATTAACACTTTTTATACTTTCAATTTATTATTGACCAAAAAACATTTAATGTTAATTACATCATTCAGGCCTGGGGAACATCCGCTCCCAGCCTTAATTGCCACAAAGTTTCCTTTCTTTCCACCTTGTTTTTCATACGACCTCCTCTTAAATCACTTTTAGCATGTTCTAAAATCGAAAACATACATTTTTTGTATAAGTAGAATCGAACCATTAAAAATATGCTTCAGCGTGATGAAACTTTAATATTACCTCCAGTTACAAACAAAATCAAAGGGATGTTTAAGTGTTATAGCTGTAGTGCCTGTAGATATATTTTGGAGGGACCTTATATCAATTTAGAGCATTATTACAAAACTATAAGTATTGATGGCAGATACAATTGTTTGACTAACAATATTGTATACATTGCTTTATGTTCAGGCTGATCTGCTTATTATGTAGGTATGACTACAAGAAGCCTTAGCAAACGTATAAAGGAACATTGTTATGCTATAAAGACTAGAGATATAATGCCCTTTACAGGCACTCAGAGTAATGTACTTTATACAAAAAAATGTATGTTTTCGATTTTAGAACATGTTAAAAGTGATTTAAGAGGAGGTAGTATGAAAAACAAGGTAGAAAGAAAGGAAACTTTGTGGCAATTGAGGCTGGGAGCGGATGTTCCCCCAGGCCTGAATGATGTAATTAATATTAAATGTTTTTTGGTCAATAATAAATTGAAAGTATAAAAAGCAATAATATTCATATTAAAGTCACAGATTTATAAGATTTTTATTGGTTTTAAATGTTTTAATTATTTATCATTTAAGGCCAGGATAAAAACTCAAATCGAGTAGCTCGTCTTCCAAGGCATCGGCCATGGGTAAATATCACCAATGACTGAAGAAAAAACCCAAAATCCAGCAAAACCAAACTCAACCAACAAACAACACTGGTGCACCAGAAAAAACAACCCAAGGAAATAACGTAAAATAGTTTATTCAATGTTTTTGTCCAGTAGACTTCATCAGAATAAAAGATCATGGCTGATGCTTTGGAAGATGAGCTACTCGATTTGAGTTTTTATCCTGTTCTTGACAGCCAAGATTCCGTTCTGGAGGATGTAGTAGCTGTGTTGGGAGAACTACAGAATTCACTTATTTCCTTGACTAAAAGACTTACTAAGAGAGAAATGAGAACTGAAGGTAATGCCTCTAATAAACAGGCTAGTAAAATTTTCATTTCTGCTATGAATAAGCTACAGCCAAAGAAGAACATTGTTAAAGTTAACACTTAATGTAGCTTCAGTTCTCAATAGGACCAGTAATCCCTTTGTAAATTCAGCTAAACAAGAGGGTGATATTGGTCTGAATAACAATTTAGCTAACCAATTTTTTGAGCTGGAGAAAGGGCTCAAAAAATATTGGGCCCTTTTGGTGAAAAACAAATATTTTGAACATTGCATTCAATGTAATATTGTGCCAAAGGGGCATAGGTTTTTTAAAGTCCCTAATGGTGTTTACAAAGAAGATTGTTTTTTCAAGAACTGGTTATGTTTTTCATTGCTGCTGGCTTGGATTTTCTCAAATTATTAATTAAAAGAAATAGTGATTCCATAACAGCATTAAAGTCCAATTTGGAAGAGATTGATAAGAATATAAAAGAACAATTAAATAATGAACAAGACGGTAATGACAACTATCATAAAGTGTTTGACACACTAGAAAAGTATGAAAAGATGGTCATAGACAGAAAAATTAATAAAATAGAGAGAGATCTGTAAGAAAATAAAGCTGGGACTGCTTATTTTATCAGTGTGGATAATAAGGAACGGAGATTGGGTGTATCATCTCTTCAAACGAGCTCTTCTAGTTCAGAAACAAATGTAACGGGCCCTTTAACTGCAGGTGATAAAGGGGCTAACAGCGTAGAACAACGTTATGATGTCACACATGAGCAGTCGAGAAAGCCCAGTGCCAACATGGGAAGCAAGGAGTCTAGCAGTTCTTCGGGACAATTTATTGCGAGTTCCAGTTCAAAAAACTTCAGGGTGAGACCCAACAGGACACAGTCGAAACAGAATCGAGCCAGGAGCAATTTTCGGAAGAAGAACTAACTTTGGCTCTGATTTTTTCAGTGAGTTCAGAAATTAAACTGCACAATTTAACTAACACTGTTTTAATGGACACACAAGAGTGTGTTTTAAAATTAGGTTTGAATTATATACCTAGTAAACGAGCAGCTGTGGCTAATACTTTATTAGAATTGAAAAAGTACATCAGGAAGCCGAATTTGAGGTATATAATGAAAGATAATAATGTAAAAACAGTGAATTATCTGCATAAACCTTCAGTATAAAACCCTTGCTTGCATTCCACGCTAAAGGTGTTTAATAGCTTTTGTGAGAGGGATGTTAGGTCCATTTTAAACTGTAAACCAAAACAAAAGTTTTTTTAATTTAACTAACAAAGAAAGGAGAGTTTTTTTTGAACTTAGAAATGAACATGAATTACGTTTTATGAAGGCGGATAAAGGGGGGGGGTTGGTTATTATGCGATCCATGGATTACAATGTGGATATGAAAAGTTTATTAAGTAATGATAGTGAATATTGTGAAGTAACTTATAATATCTTTGAAAGAAGTTATAAATATATACAATACTGTTTATATGACTTTCTAATGAATGGTGACGTCTATGGATTTATATAATTTTCTTTTAATAGATGAACCTAAAGTGGGTATACTATTTGGTATACCCAAAATTCATAAAGATATAGCCAACCCACCTTTCTGACCAATAGTGTCAGCTTCAGGTAGTTCTACCAAAGCAATTTCTTTGTTTTTGGATTCTGTCTTAAATCCATTGGTATAAATTTGACCGTCTTTTGTAAAAGATTCTTGGTCTTTTCTTGATATGATAAGAGAATTTTCTAATACCATTGAATTACCAAATTTTGATTGTAATGAACTAACCATGTTAACAGTGGATGTTACTTTCTTATATCCTTCCATTCCCCAAATTGATAGTGTGGAGTTTGTAGGTAATTTTTTATATAAGTACATGACCTGGAGTGATTCTACTATCAAATTATATCTAGGTTTGTTAAAGTTACTATTGGAAAATAATTATTTTATTTTCAATAAAAAATACTACAAACAATTAAAGGGAGTAGCAATGGGGGACTACAGTAGCGCCGGCTTTTGCTGGTTTGGTTATGGGATGGTGGGAAAAAGACATCCTACCAACCCTAAACTTTTTCCCAAAGGTTATATTCTATTGCAGATTTATTGATGATCTTTTTTTCATTATGAAAGGTGTAGATATTTCATCAAGCAATTTTTTTAAAGAAATTAATGGTAGTTGTAATTTTTTGAGTTTCACTATCGGCGAAACAGGAAACAGAGTTTGTTTTCTTGATGTGGAACTAATTTGGAATGCAATGGAAATGAAGTTCTCTAGTAAAATTTATAGGAAGAAAACATATGTAAATACTGACATTTTCAAAGTAATCATCCGAATTTTATGAAAACAAATATTCCGAATGGCCAATATATAAGAGCTTCTAGGATGGTTAGCAATGAAACTGACTTTAATACAGAGATGGAATTTATTCTTAAGCTGTTTATTAATAGAGGATATCCTATTAAGTTATTAAATGACTTAGCTTCTAATATTAAGATAAGAAGGAATATTGATTTTCCGCCTATTTTAGTCAAGGGATTAATTGTTAATAAGTCAGATATTGTTGAGAAGTCTTCCGAGAGTTTGCCTAGATGTGCCATAGAGATGTCTGTAGATAGTGAAAATATACAGAATAATTGGAAAATAATAAAGGGTAATAATGATTTGAGTGTAGTGTTAGGTGATGCACCTAAGTTTGTTTACAAAAAGAATCAAACCATTAAAAATATGCTTCAGCGTGACAAAACTTTAATACTACCTCCAGTTACAAACAAAATCAAATGGATGTTTAAGTCTTATAGCTGTAGTGCCTGTAGATTATTGCCTGCTTATTATGTAGGTATGACTACAAGAAGCCTTAGCAATGTATAAAGGAACATTGTTATGCTATAAAGACTAGAGATATAAATAATGCCCTTTACAGGCACTCAGAGAAATGTACTTTATACAAAAAAATTATCTTTTTGATTTTAGAACATGTTAAAAGTGATTTAAGAGGAGGTAGTATGAAATACAAGGTGGAAAGAAAGGAAACTTTGTGGCAATTAAGGCTGGGAGCGGATGTTCCCCCAGGCTTGAATGATGTAATTAATATTAAATGTTTTTTGGTCAATAATAAATTGAAAGTATAAAAAGTGTTAATATTTATATTAAAGTCACAGATTTATAAGATTTTTATTGGTTTTAAATGTTTTAATTATTTAGATAATTAACTGAATAATTGATTTGTTATTTGGTTGTTAATGAACAGCAATAGTATAAATGTTTGTGTTTTTGTAGATCTTTTATTCTGATGAAGTCTACTGGATAAAACGTTGAATAAACTATTTTACATTATTTCCTTGGCTCGTTTTTTCTGGTGCACCAGTGTTGTTTGTTGATTGAGTTTGGTTTCACTGGATTTTGGGGTTTTTCTTCAGTTAACAGTTATATCCCTGAAAAGGTGTAATAGCATAGGTTAATGGCATTGACCCCCCCATAAAACACTGTACAAGGGCAAGGAACACTATGTACCACACACTTACCTCTGGAATGTACAAGGACACATATGTGTTCTCCAGCTGTTGCCCCCATATATATGGACGTGGCCCAACAGTTCGTGTGGGAGTCCATGACATGACTGGGATGATAGCAATAATGCTAGTGGTAAATAATCATAGGCCATTACCTAACAACCCCTTTCTGTATCACAGCAGGACAAAGACTGGCATATATGTGGAGGACAGAGGCAGGAACATAGGGCCATATTTGCATTATTGCTGTTACACACCCTGGAAATTGCTGGTGTTACAGGATTTGTTGCACCATACCCTTATGCAGGGATACGACATTGAAATACTAATGGATGTAGCCATGTACTGATAACACTCAACACTCAACAGACAGAATGCCACAGATATATCTGAGATAGTATCTGTGTGGTACACAGACAAAACCTAACAGCCAATCCCCCTGGTATCATACGGATAGGCCCACAGTTGAGAGCTATGCAGACAGACAGCATTCCATTAAAAAGTACCATGTACACAGAAACCCAGTAAGAACAGCAAGATACAATGCACACAACAACACTACTCACGCTATTTGTAGGTCTGGAGCCTTACCCAAATGTGAATTTGGCATGTGTCTGCAGGTTCTGCTGTAAGAGGTATTGCTATCTGCTGTTTGTAACACTGATGTCCACACACAGGAAGGATGTCATCCATACTGGAAAGGTGAAGGGACAACGCCCACAGAGGTCAGCAATTTAAAGTACAGGATTGCCATGACAGTGGCTATCTGAAGTACTACACAGCAGGCTGCATGCAATTAGTAACTGGTGGACACTGACTGGTGCAGAGACCATCTGATCATGTGCAATACCAACAAAAGCATGCTGTAATCTATTCAAACCAGCTCAATCACTCTACTGGAGAGACTGAGAGAGAGAGAGAGAGAGAAAAAAAAACTTTAATAAAAGTCACAAAGCTCAGGGTTGTGTTACAGCGGAAAAAAAACATAACAGGTATGTGAAACAGATATGCATTTACTTGCATGTAGTATATGACATAGAATAATAGGATGTATAATGTGAAAGGATGGATATGTGCCATCACTACTTGTTCCTGTAATGATGTTCTGCTCAACAACTGCACTGGACAATAGTGACAGTTCCTGTGGGCAGTGGGACATACCTGTCAACTGTGCAGATCAGCAGTGAATGGCAAAGATGTGACCCATGATATCTGTGTCCTGTAAATTACTGTGGCCAATGGCTGGTGGGGGTATTAATACTGCCATGATAGACACATGGGTGTGAGACCACACCACCTGCAGGACAGTCATGTTTTATATATATATATATATATATATATATATATATATATATATACCATATATAATGCCATAGCAGTATAATATGCTTAGCGAAATTCTGTCACCATATATACCCCCCTAATGTTAGTCTGTGTTAACATGTGACACCTGTCTGTGTTGCAGAAAGGCAGAACAGTTCAGCTGTGAAGTAAAAAGAGTTTCAAGAGTGTGGACCAGATATTCGTATGCACCCCACATACAGATACATATATGTGTGATACATATTCACGGCTGTGTATGTCTACAGAACCTCGGCCAGTTATACATATATTGTTTGTTTCTTTCGGCTTTTCCCGGTTAGGGGTCGCCAAAGTGGAACTCCGGTCCACTAATGACTGGCAGTAGATTTTGACGTGCTGGCTTGCCGGGCCTAACGCAAACCTTTAACGAAGGGATGCCCATTCACGCATGTCGCCACATAGAAGACGCTCTAACTGAGAATCGACCGGGCAATGGTTATACATATATATATATATATGTATATATATATATATATATATATGTATATAAACAACACATAATGATATCTGCACATATATGCACATATGTATATACACACATATATATATATATATGTGTGTGTGTGTGTGTGTGTGTGTGTGCATGTGTGTGTCTATATATATATATATATATATATATATATATATATATATATATATATATGTATATGTATATATATATATATATATATATATATATATATATATATATATATATATATATATATATAATATATATATTTATATATATATATTTATGTCAATACATGTCCCCTGCCATGACATGTGTGAGAGAACATCACACATCAATACACAACATACCTACACAAAAGTACATGGCAGCAAAATGGAATGTGGAGTGTGGTGTGTAACCCATGTTGGGAACAATTATTTGAGAAGGTAGGATATATATGTTGGTGAAGGGTATTAGGCACATATTGGTATGTAGGTCTGGTTGGGTGACAAACAAAACAGCATACAGGGCTGGTATATGACACATGTGGTGGTTAAACACTGTGGATGGGTAGTTACATTTGGAATGTGGAGGCCATTGAGCCCTCATATGGGAACAAAGAGAACATGGTCCCCACCCATGGACAGTCACAACAGCATCTACATGGTCATAAAGGTGCCTGGGCTGTGGGCTGAGCAGGAGGAATATGCATGTTGAACCTTGTGTATGTGTACTGCATGCCTCCAGGTGATGTAGCACATACCCCCATGTCTCTCTGGAGCTCCCTATGCACAAGACCCTGGACCTAACTGGGTGACAGACATATGTCTGTGTGTGCTCCATGGGGGGGGGGGTGCACCATCCCCTGAGGTGGTTCCACATGAAGGTACTGCCGGAACAGTAGATAATGAGGTTCCATGGTGGGTCACGGATGTGATGTGGACTGGTAACATGTGCACATTAGGTGGGAGTGGTGTTCCTGCTGGCAAATAACCCCTACACATACTGGTGTGTAACTGGCATGGAACATCTGTGGGTTGTAATAGTCCACATAATCCCAGAACATGTCCAACAGCATGCATAGATATCCCCAATAACACAGAATGGCAGATGTGTAGCAATCACATAGCAGGCATACCACATGCATATGTGGAAACATAGTGGCAGTGACAATGGCATGCAGGTAATTATATGACCCAATAGTACATATACCGGAGACATATCACTTGCGTTGTGTGAACATTAAGTTGTAGCTGATATGGTGGCGGGAGACTGATATGTGTATTGTATTATGGTAAAGGTGCCATATGAGTTGCTCAGACATATTTCCATCATTATGTCTTTCAGGGAGTATGGCACACCCGAGGAATCCCACCAACAGTGCTGCTGAGGATGACATAATACTCACCAGCATCATCCAGAACTACCAGCTGCTGTTCTCACAGACAAGCCAGGACCAGCATGAGCGAACAGCCATGTGGAATGATGTGGTCTGCAGGGTGAATGAAGTGGGGATACACAGCCGTACATATGAGCAGGTCCGCCATCATTGCAGTGACCTTCTCCGACATGTACATTGCCGTGCTGCTGCCGTGCGGGGTGACCACTTTGCAACGGGGGGGCATAACATCCATCCCCCCCTCACCACAGTAGAGGAGCTGCTCATGAGCCTGGTAGCACCTGCCCACCCACAAGAGCTACAGACATACACAGTCATGGAGGTGGGTGCTACACACACACCAGACATGGAGCATGCAGGTAAGGTTCCAGGGCATATCACTAGACTACTGTTGTGTATGCATCTGTACAGGTAGATCATGCATATGTTAGATGTGGAGTCTGTTGTTGTGTAGTACTGATAAGCAGTAATGCATAATCTGTAGTACTGTGGACTTCAGCTGTTATTTTACTGTAATATTGCAACCACCCTGTAGCAATGCCACAGCTGTGGCCACTGACATCAACTCTATCTCATTTCAATGTAGTTATCTATGGGATACCAGCAAGGCAGCAGCCGGATGCCAGTGAGTATGGTTTAAGGTTATGTTTGACAATTCACTGTGCATGTCATAGCTAAGGTGTAGGCCATGTACACATCTAACACACCTACCCATAATGCATGATGTACATGTTCACTGACAGAGCACACACCTCACTAATGGGGATTACCAGCCTCAAACACATGCAATACACAGACCATCTCAGACAACTGTGGCTACACTCCAGTGCACATTGCCCAGGCACAGCTGACATCTGCCTAACATACACAGGTATGTCATACACAGAGCAGTTGAACATCCTACACATAAAGACATCCCACTGCCTCTGCAAACACATGCTCCAGGGTCCTAAACCTCATCAACACATTACACAGAACATACTGGAGGGATAGTGCCCTGTCCTGGGGAATTCCCACACTCTGGAATGGACTATCCATTCATGTCAGGAAATGCTACTCATTGGCCCTCTTTACAAAAATACTTGACAACTGGAAGGGAAATGGGGAATTCACCCTGGGTAGTACAGCTGTGCCACAGCTTGACATGGACACAGGGGAATAACATTAGTGGGTGGTGCATGGCTGGGTACCCCTGTGGCTAGGCTTATGTAGGCCCCAGGACCAATAGACCAGTACTCACCTATGAACCTATGTGTACCACAAGCAACATCAGCCAGGGCTCAATAATGGTCAATAATGGTCTCTGCACTCACCATAGGCACAGTACATTGTGTCTGTGGTCGGTCTAATGGTAGTCTATCACTCATACATGCACCACTGATGATAACATCTGCAAATACACATCAAGTATTCACTAAACACATGTGTCCACATGTAATCCAGAAACACACAGAGGCTGTGAGCAGTAGTGGAAGCACAACTGACACACAGATATACATCCTGCAATGGTGTGTACACCTGTGAGGTATGGTGCACAGTACATGCCAGGGTGCTGAACAGATGCACAGCAATGCTGTGGACATTGGTGCAGTGTGTTCCAGGGGGAGGGTCATCACCTACTAACAGAAGCCATGCATCACAGCCATGTATAATGTTGGTAACGGGGATTGACTATGGTTACACTGCATGCTGTTGAGCACCACATGTCCTGCATGCTGACATGTGTGTGTGTAATTACAGGTTTGTGTGTGATACTGTACTGCACCATCACCTGCTATTGTGTGTGTTATATGGGGGTGCTGGAGCTGTCTGTAGGTGCTGTCTGGTGGAGTGTATGAGTTGCCATGTATGTCAACTGCACGCGTGTATGTCTGTGTGTGTGGCCATGTCTGCACACGAGTGTGTGTGTGTGTGTGTGTGTGTGTGTGTGTGTGTGTGTGTGTGTGTGTGTGTGTGTGTGTGTGTGTGTGTGTGTGTGTGTGTGTGTGTATGTACTGCTTATTAGTGATGTACAGGTCTTACAGTCTGTTCTCTGTTTTCCCCTCACAGGTGATGAGGTGGGGCTGGGTCCCTCCTGCAGGGAATCTGATGTCACTGATACAGACAGTGACCATGAGAATAGGTGTGTTGAGGCATGGGCAGGGTCATCAGGGGCTGCTGCCGGGCCACCAATTGACATCCCACACGTACGCACCCCATCCACGCACACAGTCACACTGCCTCTACATACCTCATCACCGTTGTCCTTAGCTGAGGGACAGTCTATGGTTGGCATTGGCCAGGACAGTGTGGTATCTATGGAATGTGTGTCAGGACACAGCAGCCATAGCCAGATGTCTGGCAGGGTATCACATAGGCAGAAGTTCAGGGGTGCTTGTCGGAACACTGCTGGTCATCATGCCCCTGGCAGACATGCCACATCTATATCAACCACACACATGTTCCAGGCTGTCATGGAGGCACAGGTATGAATGGAATGGTACACCAGGCAAGGTCTAAGTGTGCAGAGGGCTCATCACACCTCTGTAACTGACAGCATCCATGACCTAGCAGGTGCCATCCATAATTACACTAAGGTCATGGATAGACAGTGGGGTGAGACATTGGATCTTATCCACAATGTCATGTCCGTGCGTCAGGACAGGGTGGCGTGGTTGCGATGGCCACATGGAAGTATGCCAGCAATACCAGCAGCTGGAGGTCACCATGGATGTCCTACCAGTCACAGCTGCTCCCATAGTGGCAGTACCAGCCCCAGCACTGTGGGGGGGTGCTGTCAGCAGACCATCATAGCAGACCATGTGCACGTGGCCCTGGCCAGTCCCAGGAGGGTCCTAGATCCAGTGGACATCTGCCAACCTCGGGGGACAGTACTCGATCTGACTTTGTACCTAATACTGCCTGTAGCACCCCTGCCAGGCACAGGTCCCTTGTCCATGGCCAGAGACGGTGAACTGCAAACCCTGCCAGGTACAGCCTGGAGCTGTCTTACAAATCCCCATATAGGGCAGCCACGTGGTGGAACTGTGTGCATGCAGACACACACACATAAACAACAAACCTAGTGCAACCACATACCTGCACACACATCACCATTGGCCTATAACAGTACTCAGCCCACACACACACACACACACACACACACACACACACACACACACACACACACACACACACACACACACACACACACATATGTTGTCAATTGTATGGCTCAGCCTAGGCCTCTGGCAAATGAACAACACACCCTGTGCATATGATGATACCTGTGCCACTCCCTGACATCCATAACATCAATGCAGGGACAGGCTAACATGGTGCTGATCCACAGGGTGACTGTACAACAGTGTAGCAATGGAATGCTGTGAAGTATGTTGTCAGCAGTAAAGTGAAATGTTAATATCTTGGAAAGTCTAGCTGTGCAGCCATGATGCATCATAGCTATAATTAACAATGTTGTATTGATGTCACCATTATCTATTCTGAGTGTGTTGTGTTTGTCCATGTGCCACATGGCTGATGGGTATAGTGGTGTCAGCAGGCCTTCTACAGTGGACACCAGTAATTGTAGTGTGTGGTATGACATGGCTGGGTAAAACACACAGAGCCTTTGGTTTGGATGCAGTACAGGTACAAGACTGTACACATGGAGTTATGTCCCCATGCAGGTAACACATCTGTTGCACATGTAATCCCACCAAGACAGGATAAGTACAACCACACATTGCTATATATGCAGTCTGCAATGTGGATGACATTGAACATGCTAACAGCAGGGTGTATGTCCCTTTCCCCACTGTACTGCGATCCTCACCTCAGTAACATGAGTGTGCCAATGCCGGTGGCATAGCCCTAGCCTTAGGAGGGTATGAGGCATTCAACTACTGTGAATGGTGTAAACAACAACTAACAACTTGATTACAAACACTGTACAGTATTACAGGCAGCTGTGTGGGGGATAGATGCAACAGTAACTGCAATGATGGTAGATGTGTCCACAACAGCCACATCCAGTGAGTTATAGCAACCCCAGTAGTGCTGCATACCTCTACAGTGTGGAGGAGGGCATTAACACATCTATGACCTGTGAAGGACTGTATGTCCACAGGATGGCATCTATGGAATGTTGGCATTTGCCAAGCAGTCCTGGTGGAAACATATTCTGTGAATGGAGGTAGATCCCTTAACAACTACACACATTCCTACATGTGAGATGGTGTACAAAAGCCTGCTATGATATACATAGGCATTGTGCACCTCCTAACCCTCATCTACACCTGTCATGATTGGGTCAAGGAGGTATACCAGGTTCAGGTTGTATTCTCTGCCTTTGACAAGTCCAACATTGGCGGGGTCCCATGCATTAAGATTACCAGTGACATTGGCTGTGAGTTCATTGTTGATATGTTCCATGTCCCTGCAGACCAGGATCATCAGGCTACTGGGTGGTAGTTCCTCAGAACAAATGAAGAGATCCTCAAACCCAGCCTTAAATAAAAATAGATCAACCAATTACTCAATTATCTACATAATTACATTAATTCTAAAATAATTTTAAGGGGAAGCACACTAATATACATTCAAAAGTTAAATTGAACGTTGCAATACAATGGTAATAAATAAACATATATATATATATATATATATATATATATATATATATATATATATACAAGTAAACATACATATTGAAAATACAGATTGATAAATGTATATGTATATGTGCTTATATGTTTAAAAAAAAAAAAATATATATATATATATATATATATATATATATATATATATATATATATTATATATATATATATATATATATATATATATATATATATAGATATATATATATATAGATATATATATATATATATATATATATATATATATATATATATATATATATATGTTAAAATATATATGTTAAAAAATTCCATTTAGAGGTAATAAAATCCTATTCACCATAAAATGAATTATGAAAGTTAAATTTTGAAAAGAACTATATGAAAAACTGTAAACATGCGTTACGTGGAATAAATCATATGAGATGTCATTTTATAAAAATATAAATAAATAATGAATAAAATAAATGTAATAACCATGAAAATTGTAAAAATTGTGAATAACCATAAGGATTATAGAAATTAACCTAAGATGTTTTTGAGCTTAGGAACACTAGAAATACGGATGGCTTCATTAATACCAGGATAACTAGTGGCATTAAGCCTCAATTGCCATCTCAACTCACATAATTCTAAATGTGTGTCCAATACACGACCCTGTGGGTCCTTAATTAACTGTTGAATTACAAAAAAACTAAATTCATGATTTTTATACTTACATATGTGTCTTGCTAATGCATTTGTGGATTTTCCATGTTTTATGTCTAATAAATGTTCACAAATCCTATTCTTAAATAACCAAGCTGTTTTTCCTACATAAAATATAGGACAATGTGAACATTTAGTGACATAAACAACGTTCACAGAACCACAATTGAAATGTCCATTAATGCTTAAAAATTTTCTGTTCACTCCAAATTTTTCCCCTGTCTCCAATATATGGGGGCAAAATTTGCATCGGTTACATTTAAAATTACCTTTTGGTCTATTGGACACACTTGTGCTTGTATATATGGGTGCTTCCAATAAATTCTTAAATGTTCTATCCTTCTTAAAAACAACTTTGGGTTTGGGACCTACTTTTTGTTTTATGTAGATAATTGAGTAATTGGTTGATCCATTTTTATTTAAGGCTGGGTTTGAGGATCTCTTCATTTGTTCTGAGGAAGTCCCCTTTTACTTGAGGGAAGAAAGCACTTAACCTTTGTTATTTGTTTTCAATAAAATCGTTGTTGGACCTGCTTCATGTTCCATCACTGGCTCACTGATTCTGTGGTTTGATATTTATAGTAGTGCTGGGTGGTAGTTCCCAGCTGACATGGTGGATTTGTGGTTGTCCTTGCCAACATTGGTGAATCCATTATCAGGTGTAGGCCTATTGGATCGTATGAGGGATCCCAGCTACTTACTGTGCCTGCCCAGGGGGTTCCCCCAAGCATGACACTTCACTTGACTGTACTGCATGATATGTTAGTAATGCCAGCCTGACATCCTACAGGTGGGCTGGAGTACTGTTAACATGTACTGCCCTTGTCGTGTAAGGTTCTGGTTAGGGATCTGCTAAGGTTGGTAGTGTATTGCAGGCCAGACGTGTTTGGCTGTGGGGGGGGGTACCTATCCATGCCAAATGTATGTTGTTTGGGTCTTTCAAACCCATCAATGGTGCATGTGGACATATATGCTGTGGTTACATTCCCAGTTTTATCTACAGATGTATGTCCATATATACCTGTATAGATATATATGTGTTTACCTTTGAAAGGGAGATAATAATTTATTCGAACGGCCCTTTCTGCAATCCAAAAGGACCAATCGTCATTTCTAATTGCACCACAGTTCAAAACACAGCAAATCTAAAGACAGTGTCGCTGACTCTCGAACTGCATGTTGGAATACATATCGTAATGCAGGAGGGCATGCCCCCCTGCACCCCTCATCTGGGGGGCTGGCCCCCTCACAAGCCCCCTATTGTGATATACTAACTCCGAGTTTGCACTACAGTGAGGATAGGCAAATATTCCCCATCCCCACCATATTGCCATCCGCACCCAAATTGCCAAATCTGCAATGAGCGAATGCATAGTTACATTTGTTCATTGCAGATTCGATGCATTTATTGCAAGATTGTGCAATGTTGAGAACATACTTTCGGCCTTCCAGCTTTCGGAGACATGAATTTCTTCCTTTGAAAGGTGAACGATATATATGCTTACATATATACATTTTTATTGCTGTATATATGTGGACATATGGATGTATACATATATATCTATAGATGTATGCGTATCTATGTATATATGTATATATTGGCACATATATATATTTATATATATATATATATATATATATATATATATATATATATATATATATATATATATATATATATATTTCTATAGCTATATCTACATATATAAATATGTTATATCCATTTAAAGATGAATATATATATATATATATATATATATATACACACACACACAAATACATCTACATGGCGGAATATATTCCCTATAGTGTTGTATACCTGGGCTGGATGATATGTATGTGAAAACATCAAAATTATGCGTATCTGCAATGGCTTAGTGGTAAATCACTTTGTGTGTGGTGTGCAGGGTCCTGGATTCGAGCCTTGCAGGGGCTGTTTATTTTGTTACTGGGCAGAACATAGCCCATTGGATACAGAGTGATTAAGGCACTTTAAAGCAGTTGTAAGTGGGTTTGCGCGAGTTTGCGCAATGGTAAGCACTGCTAACCTCCGGTTACATTTTCATACACTCAGCATCTAAATTGCTTACCCTGTGTAGGCAGTGCTTAGCTCGGCTCAAACCCGTGCAAACCTTACAACTGCTTTAAAGTGCCTTAATCACTCTGTATCCAATGGGCCATGTTCTGCCCAGCAACAAAATAAACAGCTCTTGCAAGGCTCAAACAAAGGACCCTGCATACCCTAGACAAAGTGATGTACCACTAAGCCATGACAGATTCACAAATATTCAATGTTTCAGAAGCATATCATCCAGTCCTGCCATGCAACAGTACAGAGAATGTATACCAACATCTAGATGTCTGTGTGTGCAACTATATTAAAATCTTAACAGATACATGTCCATATATATATATATATATATATATATATATATATTTTTTTTTTTGTTTTTGTTTTGTTTTGTTTTACTAACTCTATATACATATACATCACTATATATGCACATATATACATGCATATGCTTAAATTGACACATATATGTCTACATATACACAGCACGTTACATATGTGTACACAGATATATATCTATGTAGGTATATACGGACATAGTTATATATCTGTTAGCAGATATATATATCTATATATGTATATATGGCCATACATCTGTAGATAGCAATTGCAGATTAACAAATACACATATGTCCACATGCACCGTTAATGGGACTGAGAGGCCCCACACACTATATGTCTTGTACGAATAGGCATCCCCCCACAGCCAAACACATGCACCCTGCAATACACTACCAAGTACAGTCTGCCTCCCATAGGACATTTAATATGTGGAAGCCATCAACATCCCCAGGATGCAGCTACACAGACACAGATATGCAGATACAGATATACATACATATATATATATATATATATATATATATATATATATATATATATGACTACACATACACAGCAGATATATGTACAGTAAGATACATATGAAGAAGGTGCACACAATATGGAACAGCCACTATGCCTATAGTTAACAGCTGAACAGCTGGACACTGTATGGGCCACACATACTGATGTCAATCGTACCCTGCAACATATACTCATAGAAAGGTCATAGGAAAGCCACCACACACAGGTTTGCAGAAATGGGAATCCTTCAGTTGTGTACTATAACAGTTCTATATGCCATGTCATACAGCTGTTCAGATACTGACAACCATATAAACAGAGTACTGCAACTGTGAAACAGTTACACTAATACAGTAGTCTGGAAAGGTTCACAACTGTTGCTGTCCAGGCCAAGCCCTTCAAAATGTACAGTAGTGAAGACAGACTGGGCCACAGGATACCACACAATCAACAGTATGTACTGCAGGTGTGTAGTTCAGCAGCCTCAATCTACACTCTGTACAAACTCCGTAGGAGGTGAAGACATTTTGTGATCAAATGGGTTGTAAACGGTACATAACAAGGCATAACAAACAGAACAATCTGTATGGCAGGAGGCAGTAGGCTTGCAGTACCCCAATTCATGTAAATAATGTCAATATAGGTGAAGTATATGGTACTGTACATCAAGATAACTTGTGGCAGCTCACCTCTATTACCCCCACATTTTGTAACAGCCTAGGTCAATTATGGTGCTCCCCACCTAGACTCAATAATACAGGCTCATATACCACTGTTACATACACTGGCCTCTGCAGTGCATAAGAGCACCCATGTGTTGTGTATGTGACGCCCACACATATATAGCCCCAGCCCAACTTTATGTGTGGGGGATACAACAGCAGTGGACTAATGGCATCAATGGCAGTGTGATATGCTCACATCCCACTATAGAACAACCCCCAACAGCATGACATATGTGCAAAACTTGGTATGTAGATGGAGGACAGAGGCTGGAATACAGGCACATATGTGGAACACTGTTGCCATACACTAAGAAAGGTGTTGGTGTTACTGGAGCATCTGCAATATACCTTTAGTCAGGGAATTGAGGTTAGAAATAGAAATGGATGTAGCCATGTACTGATAGCACGCAACACACACACACACACACACACACACACACACACACACACTGCCAGTGTAATATCTGACACAGGACCTGTGTGGTGGCTGGACAACACATGATAGGCATACATCTGTCCAGCAAGAGGATAGGTCCACAGCAGTGAGCTATGCAGACAGATTGCATTCCAAGGTACACTAGTATGACCACACACACATACCCTGTAACACCAGTACTATGCAAAGCATAACACAACTCTGCTCACAGTCTGTCTGTAGCTCCTGATCCTCCTGCAAATATGTGGCCACTCTGAGTGTGCAGAGTCTCCTGTAAGATGTATTGCTACCTGCTGTCTGTAACATTGATGTCCACACACAGGAAGGATGTCCATCACACTGGAAATGTAAAGGGACCACGCCCACATGCTGTAGGGATTTATAGTGTGTGGTTGCCATGACAGTAGTAATTTGAAGTAGTACACATGTGTAATTATATATATATGGCTATCTGGATAAGTATATGTACATAAATTTCCACCATATGTCCTGGACATGGAGTGTAGCCCTACCCCAGCCCCTATAGTCCCAAAGTCGTAGTGCAAGGGGATGTTAGGTATGTATATCAGGTATATTGTTAGACTGTTGCTACTGTCATTGGGATTGTCTTCACAGACATGGTGTGTGTGGAAGGTGACATCTACTTATAACATGCATGCCATTGGCTACTGACAGACATCCTAAGGAAATCATTGTAAATTACAGCCGCTAGCATTTAATGCCCCTGTCGAGTGCAGCAGAGATATTGGCCACTATATGTGGAACTTCAGACACACCCTGTACAGTCCATGTTGTTAGAGGTAAATCCCCAATCCATCTGAGATGCTGTTTGCCAAACACCAGATCTAGTTCCTGCTCACAGTGACTGAAAAGCGCCAACACCACCATGATGTTCCTAGGTATTGGAGTGTGTTTCCATGCAATTGGCTATGGAATGTTACCACAGCTGTTCCACATGCAATCAGCTAAAGGAGGGCTGCAATTCATGCAGAGGCCATCAGCTGATCATGAGCATCACTTAAAATAAACATGCTGCTGCCTAATCAAGGCAGGTGTGGGTCTTTCTTTCTTCTTCTTCTTTTCTTTTCTTCTTTCCACATCCACCAAAGGGGAGTGGGGGAGGCAGACAGAGGCAAATACATGTCAGGGAGGAGTGGGAGAGTAAAACTGAAGCATGTTTGTGTCACACACCTATCAGCACAGTGTATCAAATTCCAGACAGCTATGTAGTGTTATCACAGTTCGATGCAGTTATTGGATGCACCACATGGGTTACCTGATGTGGAGCACTCAGAACATATATGTGATGGTAAGTGACATCTGCAACAGGGATACGGTAGATAGAAGGTAGGTGATGTACATGTGCCTGTCAGCATGAACAGGTGCCAGCGTCAACACAGGCACACTCACACAGGGACGCACACACATTGACACACTTGGCAGGGCCAGGAGTGCAACTCATCACTAGTGGGATTGCCACAACACATCAGTGTGCAGGTATCACATGCACCACATGGGTCATATGGAGGTCGTGTGGGCAAAGAGTATGAGGAGGTGTCAGACATCAGACAGCATGCTTCAGTATGCCCTGGGGGGGTTGTAGTGAGTGTAGATGTGGACATACACACCATACAACACACACAAACACACATGGTGCTAGTTCTGACATGCATGGCTGCATGTCTGCACAGGTGTGTGGTGGTCAACTGTGCCAGCAGGCTGCACAAGGGTAGGTGATGGATATACCTTGGTTTCAGACCACATGACAATGGTCTGCAATGTGGCTCAGGCCTGTAGTTTCTGCATTTGCCCACACAGCTGGGTATTGCATCCCCCATCCAGTCACATGGGTGACTATTGTATGTGGCCAATGCTGTACATCACATGCCATGTATATGTTCCTTAGTCCATGACATGGATGGTGACTGGGATGTGCAAACCTTCCACAAGCATGTACAGTGACATGTGGAGCTGTACCTGGGATGTCTGGCCCATGTTGTGAACACAGATTATCATCAGATGAGCCAGTCTTGCCCACCTGTGATAGGAACTGGTAATGGGCAGCAGGTTTACCCTGCACCTACATTGATAGCATGCTAACAGCATTCCCTGATGTCAGTGTCATCTGTCCATACAGGGCATGTTGTCAGGCATGGTATGTCTGTTGTGAGTCATGTGAAGGCACCACCGGTGGTGCAGGTGTCCATTGGGGAACATGGTGAAGGTGCACTGTCTGCATGTACTTGCATATTGGACAGATGGGCAGGGTAATATGCCCTCTGTAGCCCACTGATATCACTGCATAGTTACTATCAGTGGCCAGTATGCAGTGTACTACCCACATATTGGCTGTTGCCTAGGCATGTGTGTGCATATGACACATGAGTTGAGTGTGTGCTCTGGGTAATATTGGAGTTGCTAACTGTGATTGGCTGGCCTTGATGTCACATGTATGGGTATCGCTTTGCACCCCAGCCTCTCAGCTAATTTACATCTGTTATACCTGTATGGTTGACATTGTGATATATAGTAGGGCCACCATAAAAGAAATAAGCAAAAACCCCTCCACATTGCCCACACAGGATACAAGTTGCAAACACACATACCTGTCAGCTCTGGGAGTAGAACCCCTACCTAACTAGTTTATTACACTACAGCACTACGCAGTTATAGTACACTCCACGGACATTACTGGAGTACTTTTTTCCCCAAAGGTGTATTTCACACTGAATGACATCAGCAGGATTAACAAAGTAGGGCATTTCAACTGTACTGTGAGTGTTGCTGTGTCTTTCGGCTTTTCCCGGTTAGGGGTCACCTAAAATGCATTACTCCCTAGACAGACAGTGAGACACACACAAAACATCCACCACTGACGTGGGGGTATAGAACCCCTGACCGAGGTCTACATCACACTACAGCATGGAGCTGTTATAGGATGCACCACAGGGATTACTAGAAACATCCTTCCCCAAAGGTGTATTTCACACTGAATGACATCAGAAGGATTACCAAAGTTGGGTATTTCAACTGTACTGTGAGTGACTAGCCTAAAATGCATTGCTCCCTTCACAGACAGTGAGACACACACAAAGCATCCACAACTGACATGTGTAGGTATAGAGCCCCTGACTAAGGCCTACATTACACTACAGCATAGAGCAGTTATAGGTTGCACCACAGGGATTACTAGAGCCTTCTCCCCAAAGTTGTATTTCACAATGAATGACATCAGCAGGATTGCCAAAGTAGGGCATTTGAAATGTACTGCACGTAAGTAGCCTATAATGCATTGCTCCATACACAGACATTGAAATACACACAAAACATCCAGAACTGCCATGGGTGGAGATGGAACCCTACCACTGTTCAAAATCACACTACAGTGGTACCCAGTTATGGGACGCTCTACAGAGATTACTGGGCTATGACTTTCCCAGAGGTGTATTTCCAGGTGAGTGACATCAGCAGCCTTGCCAAAGTTGAGTATATGAATTCTAAGGAGTGTGAGTAACCTAAAAAGCATTGTTCACTATTCAGTCAGAGACAGACAGAAACACAAAGACACACAGTTGCCAAGTCTGGGGTTAGAACACCAACCTAATTACTTTCTCACACTACAACAGTAGTTACAGGACACACTACAGAGATTACTGCGCTATGACTTTCCCAGAGGTGTATTTCTAGGTGAGTAACATCAGCAGCCCTTCCAATGTTGAGTATATGAATTGTACAGAGTGTGAGTAGCCTAAAAAGCACTACTCTCTACTCAGTCAGACACACACACACACACACACACACACACACACACACACACACACACACACACACACAAACACAGTTGCCAGGTCTGGAGTTAGAATACCTACCGAACTACTTTATTACACTACAGCAGTACACAGTTACAGGACGCATTACAGAAATTACTGAGCTATGATTTTCCCAGAGTTGTATTTCTAGGTGAGTGACATCAGCAGCCTTGCCAATGTTGAGTATATTAATTGTACGGAGTGTGAGTAGCCTAAAAGGCATTGCTCTCTACTCAGTCAGACACACACACACACAGATTCACACACAAACACACATAGTTTCCAGGTCTGAGGCTAGAACACCTACCTAACTACTTTATCACACTACAGCAGTATGCAGTTACAGGATGCACTGCAGAGATTACTGGACAATGACTTCCCCAGTGGTGTATTTCTAGGTGAGTGACAGCAGCCTTGCCAATGTTGCGTATATGAATTGTACAGAGTGTGAGTAGCCTAAAAAACATTTCTATCTACACAGTCAGAGACAGAGAGACACACACACAAACACAGTTGCCAAGTCTGGGGTTAGAACTACTACCTAACCAGTTTATCACTACGGCAGTACACAGTTATGGGACGTGCCATGGGGATTACTGAGCTACAGCTCTCCCAAAGGTGTATTTCCTGATTACCTCAGCAGGCTTGTCATAATACTGCTATGGGGAGGGCGGTGTGTGCATGGGCCATAACCCATTCATGTAGGGGTTGACATGCCACATGCGGGCACACACGGGGTTATATGTCATACAGCTACTAGGGGACTACTTCCTTGTACAGTCATGTTGCACAGCTGGCACGTGCACCACATAGTCTGTCATGCTGACAGATACTGGTGGCTAGTATCTGCAGTGAGTGACATCTGCACCTCATGTGTTTGGGGCCCTTTGGCTGTGTGCTGGGTGGGATGTCATGGTCACCCTCTTCTACACATCTATGTCTGTCTACCTTTGGCTTATTATAGTGTGTTGTCTTTACATATATGTCTGTATTCCTATCCACTGTGTGTGCAAGGCAGGAGTGGTACATACTGACATGTGTCTGCACTAAGAACTGCGACTGCCAGATATGTCTGGTCCACTGGTGTTTGCAGACATGGCCTTCATGTTTAAGTATGTGAGCATGCCCAGTATGACCTTTCAGTATGTTGTTGACTGACATTGCCTTCATTCCTCTAAGTGTGTGAGCATGCCCAGTATGGCCATCTATATTACATGTGTGGATCAAGTCCAGGTAGTTTGTACTGCGGTGCTGGCCTTTGTGTTGTACACTAACAGGTAGCATGCTGTGTCTGCAGGGTATACATTGGTCATTTGGCACTGACTGTTGCTACATTTCTGCATAGCGGGGGGGGACACCCGACTGTTTCTACATTTCTACACAGGAGTGGGGGGGGGTACACCTGACTTTTACTATAAGTGTATGTAGGATGGAGGGGTACACCTAACACTTTTACACATTTGCTAGGACTGTACTGGCATGTACTCCATTTCAGTCTGTAGTCTTACCTATCGTGCTGGCTAGAGGCATACCAGTGTACTACATATCTTAGCTTTAACTACCTACATATTAGTATATGACTTCCTAGCCTTCACAACTTACATCCAACTGCCTGGCCTGCTGTAGTCTGTCTGTGTAGGCCTGGGGGAGGGGTTACCCATAGAGCTCATTCAGAGGCCATAGTACAGCATTTGTTTGTGTTTGTCTACACCTATCCTGCTGGCTGTAACTGTTGTTGGGTATGTGACCCCCCCCAACTGGCATGTGTGAGTCACTTACCTTGTGGATGTCCCAGTATTGAGGGTGGTGCTGCAGGGCTGCCTATGTCAGATGCACATAGTACACTCCCTATACATGGTTGAGCACAGGTAGTGTCATGTTTGGCATCCCTTTTACTGTATGTGCGAGTCGGAAAGAGGTGTCATCCCTGGGTCCCTACTGTGTCAGTGCATGTGATATGCTTTGCCTCTTTGTCAAGGCCAGGGCATACTGGGCATGCCTCTTTCTGCCTACTGGGGCAGGCTCAGGGTGTTCCTCCTCTGAGTCACTCTGTGCCTGTGCAGGCCTTGGCATTGGTGGGGGGCTGTGAGGCCCTGACCCATGCTGTTCCTGCTGCAGCTGTTTCCACAGGATCATATTGTGTAGCATGGCACATACAAGGACAATTTGGGTACATGTAGTTGGTGAGTACTGCAAGGCTCCACCAGATGTGTCCAGGCACCAGAACTGTGACTTGAGCATCCCAAACACACCCTCTATTATGATTCGTGTTTGTGCGTGTGCCTTATTATGGAGTTCTTGTTCGGCTGTGTGTGCATTTCTGATGGGTGTCATCAGCCATGGCTCCAGTGCATATCCAGCATCCCCCACTAGGTGACCGTGTGGGATGTCCCCATTGTCAAATGTCTGGTACAGCTGCATCAGATGCCAGATGTGGGAGTCGTGGTAGCTTCCAGGGCAGCCAACACACACATTCATTATTATGCCCTGGGCATTGCACATGACCTGGCAGTTGATGGAGGTAAAGCCCTTGCAGTTGATGTAGACCCAACCCCGCTCACCAGGCAGTGCTTTAATGTGTATGTGCATGCAGTCTATTGCTCTAATATATCTCAGGGTATTCTGCTATTGGGTGGAAGAGATGTATATTGCTGGCAAATGCCTCATGGGTGATGGGGAAATATATGTGTTCACCGACATGTGCTGACATGGCATCCAGGAACTGGTGGAGTACCCTGGATGCTGATGCCTGTGAAATCCCCATCATATCCCCAGTTGGCGTTTGGAAGGTACCTGTAGCTAGTATTCTTAGGCCTACACATACCTTGGTATCCACTGGGATGGGTTCCCCTCTGTTAGTTCTGTGTGTGAGGCGTGGCTGGCACAGCTCAACAATTTGCTGTAGGAGGTCCCTGTCCACCCTATAGCGCTCCACTATCTCCAGCTCATGTAGCCCTTGGTAGGTTACCCTGGGTCTGTACACTCTTCTCCATCTCCTCACTGTCGGTTGCTCAGCAGCATTCACATCCTCACCACCCTCAGCCTCTTGCACATGCTGGTTTATGATAGCAAAAGCAGCCCCTAACATTTTTTGTCTTGCTTTTGTTTTGTAAAATGTCCCCATCTGTATACACTGGTGGTGCAGAGATTTGGGGAAAAACAAGGGGGAAAGGTGTTTGCATATTTTATTATGGTGTGCTGGGCTGGTCTGCTGCCTGTGTAATTGGCTGTTTCTGATACATTTCACCTGTTAGCTAAGCTAGTTCTCCTTGATTACCTTCCTACTGCTGTTTTCCCTTCCCATTGCCTCCCTGTTTAAGCCTGTGTGCGTGCTACACAAACAGAGTGCTCAAATGTGCACAGAGCTGCTATTTCCTGGTTTAACATCCTTTATTTTCCTGTAAAACCCAGTGTGCAGCGCACACACCTGCTTACACTTTGTAAAGAGTGCTAGGCAGGTTTAGACACACCCCATAGCTTAGCTGTGCTAAGCTAGGTGCAATCCCGAGCCACAGGGCTCCAATCCACTTACAGTATGCCTGACACCCCCCCCATGATGTCACCTATATCCTAGTCTTGCACCCAGCTATTTATACTCTTACACTCTTGGGACCTGCCTCACACCCTTGAAATATATGGGATTCACTATCCTTCCCCTCATTTGCATAGGATTGCCTGCTAATGCATAGTTACATGTTTCACACTGAGCCTCTCCCCTTAGCAACCACTACTCACTGGCCATATTGTCTTCTGCCTGCCATTGATTTGCATGGCAGAATATTGATTTTAGTTAGAATTCTCATTTTAAGTTTATTTTCTTATTTTCCCCCGATCCAGTTTGCGCACCACTGCCCTATGCTTAAACAGCCGAGATAGGTGAAAAAAAATTAAAAGTTGATTTTGTTTATTTTTTACACAGTTTGCAAAGCCAGTGGCCTTATACTTGGCCATTGACATGCTTCCTCAATGATATGCAGCCTTTATTTGGAGCTGTCATAGCTCCGTTTTGGAATTCGCAGAAATGTACTCGGTTACTAACCGAGTACATTTCTGCAGATTGCATTAGTCTTGCATGGACTATTGCAAGCTTCCTGGATTGCAGAATCACCTCATTTGCATGGATGTCTCCTGCAAATTAGGTGATTTGCATACCAGGGCTTAGTCCATGCAAGATTAGTGCTGGAGCTCTCGTGCACTCCCCTGCCCTGACATATTGCCTGCGTGAGCTCATGCACTCATCTTGCACTCCGTGCAAGCTTTTGAGAATCCGGGGGAGTGTCTTTATCAAACAACATTTTCAATACTTTCTGAACTACAGCAAAAAAAAAATAGCAGATATTGTCACAAAAACTAGGAACTGCAGTGAACGGTTTAGCTATTATTCCTACAACTTTGAGATTCTGAAATTTGGAATCAGTCAGCCTTTGTTGCATTTCCTATAGTTCATTCGCAAAGAAATTTTGAATTTGTTTACATAATTCTATTTTGTCTTTTATAGTAATTGGCTTGTTATTCTACATTTCAATTACTTTCTTTTCTTTTTAAGGTGATATCAGAATTCATCTTTTATAAATTCTCATTTTTTTCTTGAACAAATCACTTTTGTTTAACAACAGGTATTCCTATGAAGTCTGAAAGTGCTCAGAATCCATGTATTTGGAAATGATTTTCATTTTTCACGTTTCAGCAAGCATTCAATATTGAAAAAAGTTTTTTTTCCATGATAGTTCTGGAGCCACGAGTCATAGTAATCATATTTTTGAAGCACTTGCATTTCTTGTCATTGGATTTTTGAATTTCATTAATGAGTTGCTAATATCTGAAAATAAAAAGCAGACTAAAGTGTTAAAATTTGCAGATGTCTTACCACTATTATTAACATTCAGGTGCAAATTATATTAATTTATTTAAGTGATTTTGCTATTCTGTGATATAGCAGTTACTGGTTTCTTCTCAGTTATACTAAAACTGGCAGTAGGAGTGAAATACTAAACCTAAGACAACAGAATGGACTAAACTCATATGCCTTTCTATGTCTTGGTGATGATGTTTTAAATTGTCTCCCAAATGAGTAATTTCTGTCCATTTGTTTCTTCAAGACCACTGAAAAAAATGTAATCCCAGTCCAATGATTTCAAAGGTTCTGGCACACAGTGGGACAAGAAAATGAAGCCACCAATAAAGTAATACCAGTAAGACATCATGTATATATTTCTTCTAAAGTAAATAATAGTATTTCAGTTTAAAGAGATAGCAACTGTATAATACAGCAATATATTAAATCACCAGACTATTGAAAATACTGTGCATAATGTTTTTATTAGTGGGAACCATGTTTTTATAAATATTCAATAGAAAGAACACTAACATTTCATTCAGCAGATATATATATTCATGTGGATGTTGTTAACCTTACCCAATGCAATCTTTGTTATATGTCCAAGAAAAGAATTGTCATACTGAAATCACATTAGGCTTAAGAATGTTTGTCTAGCTACTAATGTGTAATGGGAGTATTTAACCCTGTTAGGTTATAGGCCAAAACTGATACCTGCCAGGTTGTTTAGAGAGAATCTTCCTCCCTTAAAATGTATTGTGACTTTTTTCTCTTTTGTTTATCCACTTATATGTAGGGTCCAGCAAATGTTGCACTGGAGTACTTCACCCTCATGATCAAACCATGCCAACCATGGGTAATCTTAACATTATCCATATCCAGTCTTGGACCATTCCGAAAGTAATGCAGTTAAGTTCAACAGTAGGGATACTGTGTCATCTACAAAAATTTAAATGTTTGAGAAAACTTTGTAAAAAGGTTATATTACCCAGGGAACTTAAGTATTTCTTTCAGTTATCTGGTGTAATTTTTAGCCTATTTACTGCCTTCATATTTTTGGACCAGTAAAAATGATAAATTCTGTGAAAGTAAGATCTTCTGTATTATACAGTTTGATCACTGCTTATATTATTTAATCTGTTATCACCTATAACAGTAGAGATATTTTTGGTCTTCTCTGTCCTGTATTGTATGGATGCAGGATTATCTAGCTTAGTAATATGTTATGGTATGCCCAGCAGCTGATATATAATTAGCCATAGATTTATATAATTAAATATGTTTTTAGCCTTTTAATATATTTCTTGCAGACAAAACATATTTAGGGCTAATCATTTTTTGACATTAATGTCTGTTTGTATTCTTTTATAATAAAGTTTTTAAGTACAATATTACAAGCACATAACATTGTACTGAATGCATCTCTTTGAAAAGACAACTGGATGGCTACTATTCTCTCACCACCATTTTCATCTAGTAGTATATGCCTTCTCTCTCTCTCTCTCTCTCTCTCTCTCTCAGCATCTTCTGCGTGGAGACATGTGTGAATGGGCGTACCTTCGTTGAAGGTTGTGCATCAGGGCTGGTAAATCGGCACGTAAAAATCAACTACCAATCATTAGCTGACCGGAGTTCCACTGTGGCGACCCCTAACCGGGAAAAGCCGAAAGACACAAACAAAAAAAAAAAATATATATATATATACACACACACACACATTTTTTGGCACTTTCAGTTACTGTCTGATTTTTGTCTAATTTTGGTTTGACTTCCATTCCAACGTTCTTCCAAAATGTTTCTTCTAAACTGATCAAAGATGTCACCTTAGACTTATTCTCTTCATGATTTAAAATATTCACTATGTTTGGATCTGGTAAGATCACCAAATATGTATGCAGTCCCTCAACTGCAGATCTATACATGTAGTAGTTTTTGAGGAGGTCCATACCTCTTTCAGAATAAAGGGTATATAATCTTGGTGTGCACTGTTTTTATATATCATTTGATAAACATGAAGCATTTTTCTTGTTTTAGTGTCCAACTGATTCAATACTTTTTGAGGCCAGTCAGTCACATCAAAGCTGTAAGTTAGAATAGGAATAGTAAAGTAATTTATAGCTTGGAATTTATTCTCATACGTCAAGGCAGTTTTCAATATTATATTTAGTCTTCTTAAGTATTAATTACTTAGCTTTGTTCTCATTTGTTCATATGTTATTGCTGACCATTCATCAATTCCTGAATATTTATAAACTCCCTCCAGCTCAAGCTCTGTTATACCAAATTCCTATACTAGGTTGATATTTTCTTGGTGTTACAACTTTCCTTTTATAAATGTTGCTTCTGAATATTCATGAAGGTCAAATGTCATTCTTATATCATATGAGTTTTACACATTTGTAGCTATGTTTTCAGATTCACATCTGCTGAACTATACAATTTTAAATTGTCCATAAAAAGTAAATAAGACACATTTAAACAAAGTTGGTTTCTGAGAATTAAACTCTAACCATAGCCTGATCTGTTAAGTAAACACCTTAATTGTTCTGCTGTCCTTACTGATATTTTTATAAACTCAGTCTGGATCAGTTCTAGTATCTAAAGAGTATACTGTCGGAAGGCAAGTTATTGGTCCACTATTCTTAGGACATTTTGCAGGTTCACCCTTAAGGAGAAGTACCATTTGTCTTCTTGTTAACCAGGTTAATGTCTGTTCAGAATGTGCATTATAGGTGATTCTTAGTCAGGGCTAAATAAAAATAATATGTTATTACCTTTATACATAAGTCAGGTATTGTGTCTTGGCCTGGGGTTTTTCCATTTAAGAGCTTTTCTTAACTTTGGCTGAACTTCTCTGGCTGTTACTTAATTCCATTTCATACTCTCCACATTAAAGCTCCTTATTGTTTCTTTTAATTCTTTCATTCAGCACCTTTGTTATGTTCAACAGGGTCTTCATAAATACTTTTCCAAAGTGTACCTATTTCCACTTGTTTGGTGGTATTCCTGCTACTTTTACTTTGTTTTCCACTTCTCTAAAAACATCTTTGGGTCATCACTTAATTGCTTATTGTGTATTTTTACTTTATATTTATCTGCATACCTTTACATTTTTCCACTTGTGCTGATATTTTTAGCCTATTATTGTATAATAGATCATGGTCTGTTTTGGTACTGTGTGTTGCTTTTACCACATCTACATTTCTAGGGATTTTTGATTATCTTTTCCCTTTTCAGTATTTTTCTAACAGTTCCACTTTTTGTCTTAGTTGATTTATTGTTTGTTTAATGCTTCCATGGTGGCATTTTACTTGTTCCCTTCAAGCGCTTTGTTACTCTAAGTTTTTGTGGTAACACTTTATCCATTATTAGTTTGGCAGGATAGTAATATATCCTATTTATTTATGTTACATCACATGAATTTCTTTTAATAGTTCTTATTATTACTGTTTTTATCTGTTTTACCAGTCTTCTAACATTGTGGATCTTACTTTCACCTATCTTAGTATGTCTATCCATCACTATTAACCAAGCAGATCTTGCCTGAGATAATTTTCTTCTGGACTGAGAGCAACGTCTTTGCTGTGTCCTGCAAATCTTGTACAGAAAGTTCCAGATTATTATCCTGTGACATATCCTCTTCAGATGCATTCTGCTTCATCTGCTGCACCTTCATATGGGGACCCATTGGCACATTATGCTGTAATATTATCTGCATTAGAGTTGCTACTGTTTCCTGCTCCTTCTCGTACTGTGTAACTTCATCTAGATATTTGTGCAAGGCTCCTACAGAAGATTCTAGAATATTGCCCTTAGGAAAATCCTCTTCAGATGCATATCACTTCATCCACCCCTCCTCTATCTGGGGTCCTATTGGGCCATCATATTGCAGTACTGCCTCTGTTGGAGTTTGCACACTAAAACCATCATTTTTCAGAAGGTCTATCACATCAGTTTCTATTTGTTTAATTTCTACATCACCAGTCCTTCTTCATGATCTTATTTTTTCAATTGAAAAAAATTGCCATATGTGGTAGTCTTGGTGTGTAGTTCTCTTCAAATGCTAGGAGCTGTTCTTTTTCATAAATTAGTTTGGCTTTCTTCTTTGAATAAATTACCATGTCAGATTGTTTTCTTTCCCATTTCCATGCTTCTCTTTTATCTTTAAAAAACCTCCGTTCTTAGGTTCTTTATCTTTTCTTACTTCCTCTGAGACTTCTTTTTCTATGCAGCTCAATATTTCTTCATCTACATAATGTCCCTCCTTGATCTGGTACAGTAAAGGAATTTAAATGTTTATCTGTAGCTTTTGACAATTTTTCTTGTACAAATATTTTTCTTTCCTCTAATTTCCCTCCTACTCTTTCCAACATATCCCCTGTCTGTAAATTCTGGGATTTTTGCATACTAGTAACAATACAAAATGTATTTCTTGTCCTCAACATTTCACTTTATTGTCTCTATGTCTCTTGCTTGGCCTGTCAGCTTTTGTGTTTTATGTGGACTACTCCCTTCTACCGCATGGTGGTCACCCCCCCCCTGAGCCTGACTTAACCCTGTGGTTGGAATGTTTCCATGTCTTGAGGATACTACACTACCTTTTTCCAGTCCTAGCACCTGTCTATGTTAGGAGTGGCCACTTTTGTTTTTTATTCTGGGAACTATGCATCCAGTCTTCCTGCATATTGTTTAGTCTACCTTTCTCCATAATATATAAAATGTAATCTATATATCAATGTCATCTTAGTGAGATTTTGTAAACAGGTTCTTCCACAGGAAGGTATTCACCAAGACTTGAGGATGAACTTAGTTCTAACAATATTACTTTCTTTTTATTGATTTCATCTCTCCATTCACTGAAGACCCCTCTCCAGGAAAAAATGATAGATGTCTTTATACCAAAGTAAAAGATTTATTACTGAAAAATGTGAATTCCTTGTTTTGTGACTCCTCCAATTATAATCAATGTTGTTTGTCTTTCGGCTTTTTCCCGATAAGGGGGCGCCACAGCGGAACTCCGGTCCGCTAATGAATGGCAGTAGATTTTTATGAAACACCGAGGTGCCAGCTCGACGCCCAACCTTCAATGGAGGCACGCCCATTTATGCACGCATGTCTTTCGAACCCTACCCAACCACGGGGAGGACATGCAGACTCCACACAGAAGGCACTCCCAAGCCAAGCCGAGAATCCAATGGGAGAACCTCTTGCTGTGAGGTAACAACACTACCGCTGTACCACCACGGCATTCCCAGTTATAATCAATGCACCCATAAAAAAAAGCTGTAAACATGTCTTAACAGATTAATGGTTTTCCCTCAGACACTGGGTGAAGTACTGCGATCATTCTCCACACATAACAGATGCACGATTCTTTTAAAACTTTTAGTTTTATTTATTTTTTTAACTATATGCTGCCCTTTTAGTAAATGACCTCTGCGACGTATTGCATTTGTTTGTACTATCTTCAAGCGGTAAACTGTATCATATCATCATATTACGGAATCCTAAACAACTAGAATAACTTCTGCCATTTATGTTATCATCTAGGAACACTGATTGTGATGCAGACATTGCAGAGCCTAAGCATATAATATTCCTACCTTTAACTCAGACCATTATTTATGTATCAGAATATCAATATATTGTTATGAGTATTTAATGGTAATATTGGCTTGTTTGACTAATATTACTCACTCTGCTTTTATGGTTTACCCAGACCTGAGGAGATCATCTGCATCAGGCATGTCTCCTATTTATGACCGACACTCCTCCTCTTGTTACATATTTCCTATTATTGTAGAAGATTAATTCAGGTCTTCGTCTAATACATTATACTATTTTATTATGTTTATTCACAAAACATATACCATTTATTAACAATAAGACTCAAAATTCACAAAGTGTACCACAATAGGTTTGGTTGATTAAGTTAAGACAGCCTGGGTCTGCCATTTAAGAATTATATAAATTGCCAAATATTTTGTTGCATAACATGATCTGTTTAAGGCAACAAATGAAAGAAATAAGAGAAAATGCAGATAATGTGGGCACTACAAAACAACTCAAGTTTAATAGGAAGACTAAATGAAATGTGGTGAATAAGCAAGACAAGGCAGTATTAAATGAGAGCGCATCCTATAAGGAAATGTTTTTATTTCATACCAAGGCATCTATTACTTTAGTAAAATAAAAATGCACGTTTCATGGAAAATAAAGCTTTTACTAAAACATTCACCTATAAGAGTCAGATGGACACTACATTAAATCCAGATATATTGGTTCATTCCCTTTAAAGATTCTTTTTTTTGTAACATCACAGACAGTAAGAATTCATTTTCCCATGATGACAGAAATCTTACCAATATAGGATAGTGAAGATGTTGTTTCATGTGCATTATTTCTGTTCAGTTTACACACTCCACCATAACTGACTTCTCCAAATCCTTTGAGAAATTCCTTTCAGAAATGGCAAAATATTAGTAATATTTCTCGAAATAAACATTATAAGAATTCAGGGATCTCAATGTTCTTATGTTCTAATGTTCTATCCAAGGGAGCATATCATAGTAGAATACTAGGTTATTGACATAAGGGGCCTTTTTAAGCCTAGACATGCCCCCCAGTAAAATTTGACAGGTTTTGGTTCTCAAGGGTTTTGCCAGGTTATATATACCAAGGCATGGGTGGCCAAGCATTTACAAGCTTCTCCTCATTAATAAACACACACAATTGCCAGACCAGGGGTATATTTACAGCTCTCCATCCACTGATCCAAATTTTGTTTGAATGACTGCTGGGATGAACACTGATTTACTTGAATGGGAACTATGCTCTAGAGAAAGGGAGCCTCTGAGACACACCTCTCCCTGCAGCATGTCCTGTTTATGTTGCAGTCAAGGTTTAGGACCCTAGATTGGGTGTTCCTGATGATATTTATTTTGCAGATGTGCAACAGTTTCATTAGAGCTTGACAGGCAGATGTTTTGTAGGCCAAGCATAGGCTGCCTATCAGCAACCTGTAGGAGACTGAATATAAGAACAAGACATTGAGGAGGTCTGCATAGGACTTGTCTTCCACACCATATATATTTTTTGTGAGGAATCTCTGGGGGATGCTCCATTTGTTCCACATGCAATGATTGGTCTTATGAGAGCAGAGTACAACAGAACAATCAAATTTTTGCATCTAGATGTCATACCCCTGCTTATAAGTTATGCAACACAGAATGCTTTCCCCACTACAGTAGACACATGATAGTCAAATGTCAAATCACTGTGTACATGCATGCCTAAATCCCTGACTAAAGAGTCTATTCTTAGGTGTGTAATACTGATGTTGTAGTTTGCCAGGGCGGCCATCTTTCTGAAAGATACCATGATGCACTTTTTGGTGTAGAGTTTTAGATCATGACTCTGTCACCATTTATTAGTCTGTGTCAGGCTTTCTTGGAGGATATCCATTTCTTAGGAGGATTCAATGACTGCACCCAATTTGCAATCATCTGTAAACTTGGTCAGGCAGAACCTCTTGATGTATGCCCTGACCTCAGAGAAGTAGATACAAAAAGGAGTGGCCCCTGCACTTAACCATGACCAACTGATTCTTCAACAGGCTGATACAGTGTGTGAGAGATGTAATTACATAATGTAAAAGGAGGCAAATCTCTCACATACAAGAACATATAATAACAAACAGGCTGTCAGACACACACACACACACACACACACACACACACACACACGCACACACACGCACACGCACACGCACACAAACACACACAAGCAAAATACATCCACCCCACATAGTATTGACAAGACTCATATACCCACATATGGTAAGCCTCTTAAATCCAATCTCCCTAAAATCACAAAGACCTCCCAGACATTACACAAACAAAAAGTATCCTCAGCAACCTCAACAGCATTCCACAAAATCAACACCCAATACATACAACCATATCCTATGGTGTCTCAGCCTCTATGTTCATAAGGCATACCACCACACAACCCAATATTTTGGTCATAGGAGACTCCATTGTGAGGCATTTTGTTGCCCCACTCACCAGACTAATTAAGGAAAGAATCACGGTCAGCATCCAGGATCCATCAGATCTCACAGGTACTTAGGTCATTGAACCCTAGGCACCAGTATGACTCGTTCATAGTCCATGATGACACAGTCAATCTGAAACATATCTCCATGTACTATATAAAGAGAGACATAATGAAGCTCTTGGGCTATGTGCCCCAGGTCAATATCAGCCTAACACCGATCAGCATTTCACTTGCTCAGCATATGACCATATCCTGGATTTTAAAAAGTCAATGACTTCTGTAAACCTTGTAGGCATTTCTGTTTTTTTGTTGTTTTTCTAAGAATCACATCTTCAATCTTCAAAACATATTTTGAAGACTTTATATGGCTTCAAAAACATGTTCTAATTTACACATTTTATTCAAAGTTGTACTTGTTGTGCCAGCAAAAGGATGGATGCTTTAGTTGTGATCTGTCTTGCATCAACCCCTTTGCTATGAGAATTTTAATTTTGTTCAGCACTGGGGAATCTTTCTTGGTATATATTTTTGGTATATATGTTTCAGACATTGCATTTAGGAGATTTTAATAATTTGATAGAAATGCATGAAACAAACTGGATCATAAGATTACGTCCAAATAACTATCCTGGCTTGAATGCAAAGCTGTCTTTAAAGCCACATCTGAAAGCACGCTCTTTAAGATAATTTAGTGATGTCTTAACTGTAAATGTCTGCTGATAGGTTAGCCTGCTACTTATGTTAATTGATGCTTTATTTAAGCTGTTGGTTTTATTTGTTTAAATGGTCTGAAGATGCACCAAGATTTATGGGTGCGAAAGTGCTTACCACATTAGAATCTACTATTTTATTTGTACTTGCTGTGCCTGCCGTGTGTCATCCTTATACATTTTGTTTTTACAAATATTTTCTTCTGGTTGTGTTTTTGGATGTTTATCTGCAGTGGAATACCTTGTTTGTTGTTGCAAAGAAAACTATTTGCTTATATATGTTTAATATTGCACTGCCTACATTTTGCCTCTTCTGCATTGTTGAAGGGGTAGCTAAGTTATGTAAGAAGAGTCTGAGACTCCTTGTTCTAGCTGAGTAGGACGGATGCCTGCATTTTACAGATCAAGGTCCTTGTACTTGGGGCTTTAGTTCTTGTTTGGAAATAACATCTTATCTATCTTTCTATTTGTTTCTGTCTGAATCTATCTATAGAGCTGTCTTTGTATCTGCATCTGGGAACTCTTGGAGGTGTGTTTTGGCTCTCTCTTGTTGCTGAAGGTTATGATAATCTCAATCTAAGTCAAAATATGTAACTTATTCTGCTTTGGACCCTATTCTGAAATCTTTTAAATGTGTTTGCTTTCTCTCATTTGAAGTTGGCAAAGAATGGCACCTTTTGTTAGGAACACATGCATTCTATGTAGCATCCATGCCTTCATGTTACAGTGACTATCTCCTTTGATCACTTCTCAGTTATATGATATGATGTTATAGAGTATCGTTAAGGAGTTATAGCTATTGATGTTACTGTTCTGACAAGATCTGAATAAAGTAATTGTGATGATATTGTGAAGATAGTTGAAGGCTGCTAGCCTAGCTAGATAGAATTTTGTAGATAATTCTGTCATTTGTAAATATTAATGTAAGCCACAGGCTTGTTCTCTTAAAACTGAAAAGACTGTAGTGGATGTTGAACTGAAAAAAATATAACAACAATGCAGTGTGCTGTAACAAAGCTGATACGTCACGCATTGTGAAATTCTTTGATCTAAAACTCGGAGCCGAGATGTCTAGAGGGAGGCATTCTAACTATTATTTTGAGGCCAGAGTTAATGGCTAGAATTTACATGTATAATTTCTTTTATTGCTCTGGCTTCCTGACCAGCTGCAACATCAAAAGGGCTATTAACCTCCGAGTTCTGTTAGCCTGGGAACCAGAAAGAAATGATGTAATCTGAAATGAATCAGTGGTACTGTGTTATCAATGTAAGGATAGAAAGAATGAGAGCACTGAGCATTTGTCTTGAGAACATCCAACTCACCAATATCTGCCCATATTCTGCATGTAAGTAGGATCTTAGACTTCAGTGTTTATCTTAGAAATAGTTAGGAAATAGGAAGATTAGACAGTTATTTTCTTTACTGATGTCAGAACTATTCTACTGTATTATTTTAAGCATTTTTCTGTGTCTGAACTCTTGACTAGCATTGTGTAGTAAGTATTGTCTTGTGTTTTTATTATTAAATATTTTTAAAACTTTCAACTGTGGCTGTTTTGTGTAGAGATAACTTAAGCTCTAGAGTACATTGAATATATATATATATATATATATATATATATATATATATATGTGAATATATATTATATCTGTGTAAAAATCCTTTTATTTGTGTTTTATTTTTTGTTTTAAACTGTAAACATGTAACAGTTTGTTGAATGTCTTTTTGGAGCTTTTCTCCCCGGGCCTCTACTCAAAATGGATATGTATCCAGTCGGACTATCCCAGTAAACAAATGTAAAATAAATAAATAAATATAGTGATACTGTACTAAGCCATTCCAAATAAACATTAACTGTTCAGTTGCACTTACCATTTGGATAATAATATTGCACAGTATAATTGGACACACTTTCATAAGGGCCTTTTGGTAGCTGATAAATACTAGTGGGTGGTGGCAGTGATATCTACTGTATAGTCTAGGTAAAAGGGGCACAGCTGGAGAACCTGTGCCAGACTTCCCCATGAGTGTCTGTGTGGTTGTATATAACTCTTATCTCAAAGTGTGTGTGTTTCAGCTTCTTGGGCAGGGACATGAAGCACTGGTTAGACAGAAAGGGTGCTGGAGGTTTTAGCTTGCCTACTAGGCTGAGATCTGGACCCTAATGCTGTGCCAGTGGGGAGTCTTATTATGGATCTGGAGAGAAAGGGAGAGACCAGCCCCAGACTGACTGTGATCTCTGTGTGCTCTTAAGGGAAATTGTACTTTACTGTGTGTGTATTTGTTATCCTCCCCTATGTGGACGCCCCTCACTGGTGTTAGTGGTGAGGACTGAGGCTCCTTGATTGCTGGGCCAGTGCACGGGCATCACAGATATATTTACACATGGAAGTCATGATGCTAAATAAGAAACAAGGGCCAAACAAATGTGTAACTGGCATAGCCAGGGCTTATAACTCATTTGTTTACAATCAGAGACTAGTGACGTTTTGCTTATACAGTATCCATGGTAAAACTTCATAACTAATAGCACCATTAGACTATGAAAACATAGTTTATTAGGATACTATTTCATTAATAACTGCCTGCATTTAACCACAGTTACTGTACTTCCATCTTTTGAGGGCTTCTAAAACATTTTCTCTCAAAGGATATGTATATCACTCTTGCTCTAAATCTGAAATCGTAATCATTTTCCATGAGGAATATTCTATGAAGCCCCAGAAAAGGTATACTACAAAATGTAAAAATGTGCATGGAGGACGGGGAGTTGAAGTGCATAATAAAACACTTCAGCACTGATAGTCTTTTAGTTAAATTCCAACTTCAGCTAAAAAGACAGAGGACCTGTTTCCCAATAACCTTCCTCCATGACCTATCCAACTTGTGCACTGCATTATGGACACATGGTAAGACTTTATCAAAACTCAGAGTCTTAATTAAAGACATTCTTTCACAAAATACTTTTCTGACATGATTCTGACTGTGTATATAAATAAAATTCCTTTTAATAAAACATTAAAGATAAACAAGATAACATTTTTAGTTTATATGAACTCAAAGTTCTGATGCACTAAGCAGTCTATGTGGTTGATAAAGTAATGCATCAACATATCTCAGACAGATTTAGACTGTTTTAAAACCAAGGCAGCAAATCTGCTAAGGGTGAATGAAGTTTTGCAAAAAATGTAATTTTTTTTTTATGCTTACAGTTTGTACAATATGCTATTAACTAGTCGTTTTCTTATACACTCCATCTGAAATCACTAGTGCTAACAAGTATTTCTGAGTATCTCCTAGCTCTTTAACTTAATTGCCCGCTTATGCATGCCTTTTGGCTATTTCTGCTTTTGATATACTGTATTAGTATTCTTCTTGTTTTATCTAATCAGTTGCAGACATTCCGTTTACCGATTAAAAAGCAGTTAAAATATTTCTACTTAATCTTTTTTTTTCTGCAGCAAACAAACTGAATCAGAGAAATAATGTCTTCACTTTTAAAATGCTTAATTTCATCAGCAACCTATGTGGTTTTCATGAAATATTTGAGCATACCCAGTCCTTTTACATTGTTTGGTAACCTGCAGTATGTACTGTGTTCAAAAAGGATCAAACTGTATTGCTTAATATTCAAATGGTAATTCTAAGTAAACAAACAGAGAATTAACATTTTAAACTCTAAATATTTAAATTTAAATCTGAACTACAGATCAGATGTTACTGTAAAAAGAAATGTCAAACAGATGTTAGCGGTAAAACACCAAAATTACCCAGCACGCTATAATGACTGTACAGAAATTCAGTTTATTTCACTTACATATTAAGCAATTGATTAAAGCTGTGGAGCTATATAAAAACAACTGCCTTCCGTACAAGAACGTCTTCCCTTTTGTCAATGAAAATACTGGAGCACACAGTGATATTTTATATAATTTCACTTTCTTTTATGTTATGTAAAACATGACAAAAGCAGTTTTAAGAGAAAAACAGAAATTAACATTTTAAACTGTGTTTGTGCTTGTAGAATAGTAAGGACTGACAAGGCAAAAGAAAGGTCTGGAATCTGCACCACTCAAATACTATGGCCAGACTTTTCTCATTTAAAGGCGCAGTTGCTTTAAGTTAATTGTTTGATAAAATGTGTTGCACAGAAAACAAATATAGGCTATAAAGCATTCAGAGTTTAGACAATATCTGGAATGAAATTTAATCATTCACTTACATGTCATCTAAATAATGTAGTAGAACAACTGAATGATGTACAGTGTTTTAATTTATAAGTGCTTAAATGTCAGCCACTATGATTTAAAATTCCAAAATATAGCTCATCCATTCCTACAGATGCAGAACATAAATGCAGGACTTGTTTGCAATTCATCTTTGGCTTGTTTACAGACTGTTGTAAAAATCAGAGCACAAGCACTATGTTGTCTGATTTCTATCTGAGAAATTTCTGAGTGCTTTCTAGTAGCAAGAAAATTTCTGAAATACAGGCACAAAAATAGTATTTTAAATAAACAGCATGGTGGAATAAAATGTACAACAGTGAAGTATCAGCACATAAAGCACTTTTATTTGTTAGCACTTCCTTTAGTGTACTCGGTGTTTTTCCGTTATCGGGGCAACAGTTTAAATGAGCGCTTGGAATCTTAGCAGACACTCACAATGATCGCACAGCTGCTGCTGATGTGGGTACCACACACACTTGTTTTCCTGTCAGATTAAGATGTGTTTTTATTTCAAGTTCAAAGTTTGACCTTTCTTGTGGAAGGACATGATTGTGCAAACAACTGCAGCAGAACATTTCTGAAAACATATTCCCTTTGGCAACACAGATATATTTTGAATCAAGCAACATAAAAATTAAACTGACACACAATGTTTATGCCAGTAATCGGGCATGCAATCCTTTGTTATATAAACAAAATACTAAAAGTTTGAAGTGGCAATGTCAGTTTTATTAAAGGGATTGCCCATCGACACACCATGCAATGTTAAAAATATGTTTTAGAAGATATAATAGAAGGGGTCTATGCTATCTTGCTGAAAGCTGTTTCCAGCGACTATGGCAAGATTGAACCTCAAAACTGCGAAAACCCACTAATGCGAATGGCCAGGTCACCGATTTTTTTCCTAGGGAAAAAAAAATCGGTGGACCAACTAAATACCACAGACCATTTAAATTATTACAAAGTGGGGGGCTTTGCCCCCCACACTCCCATAAATAAATATACTAACTCCGAGATCGCACTACAGTGAGGTAAAGGGCAATTTCACAGTGACAGCCAAACGATTTTTTCCCTAGGAAAAAAAATTGGTCACCTGGCCATTCGTGTTAGTGGGTTTTCATAGTTTCAACTTAGATCTTGTCATATTCTCTGGAAACAGCTTTTGGCAAGATAATATAGACCCAACAGAAGTACATGATCTGGTATATATTCCTAAACAAAAACAATGTTTGCACTCAGGTAGACGTTCTCGAGGAAAAATGCAGTGAAATGTAAGAATCAAAAGATGATGTAAGACAGCATTGCTAAGCATTGCATTTAGGTATTTTCTCCCCATCTCCCATTTCAGACACGTGTCTGCTTTCTTTGAAACAATCTAGTGTAGAGTCACCTAATCAGCTGCCAGGATAGGAGGAAATAAAAAAAGAAGATGGTCAAAAAAAAAACGAGAAATCCATCAGCTAGTCTGAACCAAGCAAGGTAACCATATAGACATCCGCTGAAATGATAGAAATGCATTCCTGTAGTTAATATCTTCTGTCAAACTTTTGGTTTTATACCATTCTACACCTTCCCTCAAGAGTGCGCATACCTGCTATATAAACAGCTCTGTAATGCTCGATCTCAAGCTTTGTTGTCAAAAGTGAATTTTTGCAGTGGACCCCATGCTTCCCTGGTGTCATTGTTAGTGTTTGCTTTACTATTCAGTTAACACTTACAAAAAAAATTCCTTCCCCATAATGCTCTTAAAAGTCTGGAGTGCATTGCTTGAGCTCTGGCACCAAAAGTTACAAATACTGCATGGAAGTGTACTTTTAAAATGTGCTCTGTTTTATAAACTCCTCAAGACCACCCACTCTTTGTAAGCAGATTGAGTACTGTATTTATTCAAAATAAATGCATTGTGAAATGATTATTTTATGATCCTCTTCTGTGTCTTTTTGTAGCAACCACGCGTGAGTTGGTTAAGCAAAGGTCTTGGGTAATAGAGAAACGGGGGCCACTTCAGATAAGTGAGACTTGCCTGGATAATTACTCACTAACTAAATAAATGCACACCCAATGCTTTTCCAGCTCCTTTATGTCAAACTCAACTATACAAGAAAGTTGTTTAATAAAACAAACTGCTGAAATGATCTCTGCAAATGCAAAGCATCTAGTATTGCTACTGTTGTTACTTCTGTCAAACCAGACAAACACTGCAGCACATTCATGTCTGCTTCTTTCTCTTTCAGAACAACTGCTTTATGGTTAACAGCTGTGCAATCACTGCGTGCATGTGCTAGCGCGTTAGAACTGTTGCCCTGATAATGGAAAAGTACCGTGTATTCTTTAAGAGAATGTTTTTCAAGTTTCTTTTTTTTGGCTTTCTGCCTGACAACCATGAAGTCTACTCTGATTGGACTTGAAGCCACATGGAAGTGACAGCCCCTCAGAGGGGCTGTCATTCAGGTAGCTATGAGGAAGGTTTGTGCCCTTGCTTGTACCTTACCCATGATTTCATATGTGATAGGGCCTAACCCTTTCCCTGGGGAAGAATATAATTGCCCCACATCACCACAGGGACAGTAATGTCTTTCTCTGTGCATTCACAATGAAGACTATGACCTTTGAAGCAAAACATTCATGCCTGTGTCATTCCCTGCATCCCTGCTCTTCTTCCAAGGGACTATGTCATTGGATGGCTCCAATCTATCTTCTGCCATAACCATCCTCCAAAGCCAACTTGAACATCAGTCGCCTGAGCCATAGTCAAGCTTTTATTAATCTAAGCCAGTAGAGCTCAGCATCTTTATGCAGATTTATTGTATTAATGCAACAGGATGCTAGCCATCAGGGATGTCACTGAAACACCTAACTACTCAGATGTTTACTCTGAGATCTCAGAAATACAAGGAGCAATTTTTGGTCAGGCAAATCATACCACTACAAACAAAATTACATGCTTCTTGTAGTCAATGGTACGGTGTTTAATTCTTTCCACCTCCATCTGCCTAGTGTGTGACTCTGACCAAGTCATTTAACCAGACAGTACTCCCAGGTTGTCACTGAAAAGGGACATTTTGCCCTGTGGGTTTACCCAGTTAACAGTGGCCGCATGATGAGTTAGTTGTGGGAATACACTATATTATCCAATAAACCACACAGATTTTTCTAGATACAAAGGGATTGGCAATTGAGCTGGGCAGGAATAAAAAGTTGCTCCCTAAGAACTGTGAGGCATCTTGTCGTAGTTAAAGAAATGTAGTAGCACTGCCAACTGTTGCTGACTGAGACAAATCTCTAATGTTAGGGTTCATAAGGGCATATTCTAGTTTTGCAGTGAGAACATTCTCGGTCATAGTTATTCTTACTTCCATGGTTAGATATTAGCTACTACATACTGTTGACAAACTTTTTTCTTGCAAATCAAGCTAACATGATTAATAGCATAATTCTGGGATAAAGCTAAATACCAACTTACTTAAGAAGGGAAAAACAATGCAATTGCTGTGCGGGTAAATGACAGACAGAGTAGGGAAAACGTATAGTTGTCTGACAGTGCCAAATGTAAATTGTTTGTGGTTGTGATGAATTAATCACCAGCTGCCCAGAATTACACTTGCTCTAGAGCTTTAGGAAATCCTGCATCAGTGTCCAAACAGTATTAATCCCCGGGCCTGATCTTAGGAGAAGTAGGGTACTATCAAAGGGAATTAGGATAGGGCATTCTATGCTGGTTCATTTTGTAAAGAGAAAAAAGAAGTGGGCTTAATACTGTGCACGTGCATTGGGAAATCTCTGATACTATGTCATAGGCATAGCCGGCTTTAGACACCAACGAACCCTGCAGTCACTGGGGGCCCCCTGTCCCTGGGTGGCTCCAACTACAGCATGTTATCTTATCCTGATATTTTGTAACATGTCTTTCAAGCCAACAAAAGCTGGTAGAACAATCTTGCATACTTAACAAACCAGGTGGGTAATAAGTCTTATTTATATTTCCTTTAAAATTCAAAGATATTTCTGGTTATAGTAACAGTGTTTTATCAGGAAACAGGCATCACAATTCCATTAAATATTTTACCACTGACAAAGTGCCCCTGTCTTAGTTATACCCTGCTGTCAGACATTTCCTCCACTAAATCTAATTACATAGCCAGCTTTAGGTCCTTGTAATACCCGTGACTGCAGTGGGACCCTCCTTAATCATTCTTGACTGTGTGGGGGCCCCATAAAACCTGCTGCTGGTTAGGGAAAATTGAGGAAGAAAAAATGTATTAATTTCCTGATTATGCTCTCTACCCTGATCAGGGCTGTGATATGACCCTGTTGGGATAATACTAATAATGAACATGAACAATCAGTAGCCCACAGTGACTTATCTTAGTGCAAACTTTGGATTTTAACAAGAGTTGATGCTTCTGATCATCCCTCAGCTCCCAATCCCTCAGAGCCACACACTCCAGGGATCTAAACCTTGTCATCACAATAAACAAAATATGCTGGAGGGATAAGCTCCTGACCCAGAGACTCCCCAGACTCTGGAATAGATTGCCCATACATGTCAAGCAGAGTGCCTCTTTGGCCCTCTTCAAAAGGAACCTTGACAACTGGATGGGAGAAAGGAAACTCACCCAGAGGATCACATCAGTCGCTCTGCTAGACAGGGGTCCAGGGAAGTAAATAATGTGGGAAGAAATAGCCAGGGAATTGTTATGGCTAGGCTTGTATAGGCCCTAAGGCTGATAGCCTAGTACCAGTCTATGAACCTATGAACCTATGAACCTCTGTCTCAGGAAGTTTTATAAATGCTGGCAGAACACCAGATACTATAACTCTCAACTTCTTTGTACAAGAACTCAGTGCAGTGCCAAAAATAATAGCAGAATAATGCTCAAAATCAGGAACACATTTTAATTATTGCTCTAATTCACTTAAAAGGTTAACAGAATAACACCTGTTGCATTAACATATATTTCTGGACAATAAGTGTAATCTCCAATGTCTGGATTTATTGACTTATTGACTGTAATCTTGAGTGATTTACCAGCAAATCAAATTTTTCTTTATGAAGGACAAAGCAGAAGTATGAGAACAATCAGGCAAGGTCTGTGAAATCAGGTATGTATTACAGGGATGTATTACAGGTATGCACTACAGGTATGCACTACAGGTATGCATTACAGGTATGTATTACAGGTATGCATTACAGGTATGTATTACAGGTATGTATTACAAGTATGTATTACAGGGATGTATTACAGGGATGTATTACAGGTATGTATTACAAGTATGTATTACAGGTATGTATTACAAGTATGTATTACAGGGATATATTACAGGGATGTATTACAGGTATGTATCACAGGGATGTATTATAGGGATGTATTACAGGGATGTATTACAGATATGTATTACAGGTATGTATTAGGGCGGCCATGGTGGTGCAGCGGTTAGCGTTGCCACCTCACAGCAAGAGGTTCTCCGGTTCGATTCTCGGATGGGGTGCCTTCTGTGCGGAGTCTGCATCTCCTCCCTGTGGTCGCGTGGGTTTCTTCCGGGTGCTCCGGTTTCCTCCCACATCCCAAAGACATGCAGTAGGTGGATTGGACACTCCAAATTGGCCCTAGGTGTGAGTGTGTGCATGTGTGTGCCTTCTGTGGAAGGTTGGGCACCGGGCTGGCAACTCAACACCATAAAACTCCACTGCCAATCATGAGCGGACAGATGATCCGCTGTGGTGACCCCTAACCGGGAAAAGCCGAAAGAAGAAGAAGATTACAGGGATGTATTACAGGGATGTAGTACAGGTATGTATTACAGGGATGAATTACAGGGATATATTACAGGTATGTAATTACAGGGATATATTACAGGTATGTATTACAGGGATGTATTACAGGTATGTATTACAGGTATGTATTACAGGGATGTATTACAGGTATGTATTACAGGTATGTATTACAGGGATGTATTACAGGTATGTATTACAGGTATGTATTACAGGTATGGTATGTATTACAGGTATGTATTACAGGGATGTATTACAGGGATGAATTACAGGTATGTATTAAAGGGATGTATTAAGGTATGTATTACAGGTATGGTATGTATTACAGGGATGTATTACAGGGATGTATTACAGGTATGTATTACAGGGATGTATTACAGGGATGTATTACAGGTATGTATTACAGGTATGGTATGTATTACAGGGATGTATTACAGGTATGTATTACAGGTATGGTATGTATTACAGGTATGTATTACAGGTATGTATTACAGGGATGTATTACAGATATGTATTACAGGGATGTATTACAGGAATGTATTACAGGTATGGTATGTATTACAGGTATGTATTACAGGTATGTATTAATCCTCAAAGAGATAAATAAAAGTGACTTATTCCTGCTGCTGTTTGACAATTGCTAAATTCACTGATATGGTGTGGCAGTACCAGTTATTTGTTGATATAAGTACAAAATTAGTATTAGATATGGAATGCACTTTTTAAAGATGGTAGATGTAGACGAGATTCTTAACTGGCTTCGGGGTAAGGCACAGGTGTTTGAGGGATTTAATGACCAATTTAGCAGGACCTGTCTGATTTATTTTATAGCAACCTAATAATCTTAGCAGTAACCACTGGATGGTTGTTGTTGGCAAGAAAATTGTTGGTACGATAAGCTGCTGTGGGAGACTGCAGCAGATTAATGGGAGGGAGGAAGGTCAGCTATTGTTTTCCTAAAGCTGTGGCAAATGTCACAGTTAAAGGTGGATGACAATGTACAGAAATAAGTTAAAGCGAGGCTGTGGGAATATGGAGGGCTGGGGGAGTTGTCACTATAAGGCTAAACAAGTGGAGGTAAGTAAATTGCCATGTTAAGGAGATAGACAAGTCCAGCCAGAACTCAGAGTCTAAAGCATATGGTGTGTAGTCCCCAAGTATTTTGTTAGATCTGGTAGTTGATAAGACTAAGGAGGAAATGGGGGTTATGAACATAATCAGTACAATACAAAGGAAGTACACTCTGAGCTTTCATTCGAGTTCTGCTGTCTTTTGTGTGTCTGTTACACATTGAAATCAATGTCTGAGCTGAAAGTCCAAAAAACAAAAATAGATTTCATTGTACCAAGCAGTGAAGATAACCAAATGCAGCATACACTATAAAAGTAGTGACAGCAATACTTATAGCAGTAACTTGTGATACAAATATCCAGAATATTGTAGCTATTTATTTTTATCCTGCCACGAACCTTTTTGTTTTAGTGGTTTGTGGCAGTTTAATTTTTGTTGGTCTTTACTGCAAGTTGCTGAGTCTGTTTGGATTATGTGGGTAATTTATAAAGTAAGTTCAAGTTTTAGTTGTTAGCTTTATATGAATGTCTCTTACACACTTTGTCAAAAACACTGGCTTCTTTGCTGTTACAGGGTACAAAATAGGACAAAACTAGTGCACCTTCTGATAAAAAATGATAGACTACTAAGCATTTTACCAAAAAAAAAAAACATCCTTAAGGAAGCATTATTATAACAGGATACTACAAACAAAATGAGCTTTGGGAGCGCTACAGAATGAGACTTGAGTGAGGAAAATCCCAAACAAGAGGAAAAGGTTACAGCTCATTAACAGGGAGTGCAAAAATGTATCAACAGAGTGAGCTAAAGCAGACAGCTGTAGATACGTAGTAAAAATACATAGCACCAAGGCAGGAAAAATAAGTCTAACAAAACTGAAGTGCATTCCAAATGCTTAATAAGATACAATGATTAAAGAATGGAACATGGTACCATTGTAGAGAGCATACAAACAAGCAAAAATCTCCAAATGGCATGCTAAATCCCATGATGGACAAACAAATGCAGCACACAACAGCAGCAGTTCCATGGAAACTGAAGAGGGATTCACATATAAGATCTGTTTATAAAGTAGTCAGCCTTTTCAAATTTCGGAAGACCTAAAAGAACAAGAACTCAGTGAGTAAAGTCTGTTATATGTTGTTGTTCATTCCTGCTGCTAATTTTATATCTAAATTGTTGTTTAGATCTCTTAGAAAATTACTTGGGGCTAGGACAGTGCGCAAAATTGATCCTGACATAAACAATGCATTTAGTGACAAGTAGGTAAAGCCCCTTTTCAGCAGAGGCCCAGGGAGAAAAGCTCCACATTACATACATTTAAACAAGCTAACACTACAAATTTACTCGTAACATTCAAAGCTACATAACGTAACAGGTGACCACAATGTGGCATAGGTAAAACTCACTCACATCAATATTTTACAGTGTATGTATATACTCACACTGTAAAGAGTTTAACAAATAAAGCATTTGCACATTTTATCCAAACAGCTACATTCTCTTGAGACCTGTAACCAGGAGATTACTACAGTAAAAAATATGAGAATTTTGTGATATTTGCTTGATTTCACTACTTGAAAACAAGAATTAGGAATACAATGTGCAACAAGTTGGACTGTTTTATTAATAGATATGATTTCATTAGGTTTGTAAATTACTGATGGGCTAAGAGTTAGAATAAATGGTCTTAGTAATAAAGTTTTCCAAATGAAGGACCATTTACTTGAGAGATACGTCTTCAAAGAGATTTTAAACTGTAGATAAAATTAAATATTTCTGACATCTTCTGGGATGTTGTTCCACAGTTCAGGAAAGTACAGAGAGTACAGACAGTCACCAATATGATTTTTAGATTTTGAAAGATTACTAGGTGATGGTTTAGTGAATGCAGTTCTTGGGAGGTACCAGTTTAATTATTGGTTGGTAGCAGGGCATCTGCCTGATGTTTAGCGGATGTTGTAGGCAGTCTTAATATGAAAATTGGCTAGTAGATTAGATGGCTTTAACCAGTTATTGGAGTGAAGTATCACAAAATGATGTGTTCAGTTAATGTGGTTACTTGCAAACTCTGTAATTTTATTATAAGACTGCTCCGGTTTTGCCAGCTGAGATGACTGTTGGTCATTGAAAACTTATAATGCATATAGGAGTCTGGGGTAAACAGGTCTAACCTCTAGTTTTATATGCATATTCTGTTACGAAAGGTTTTATTTTGTAAAGAGGTCTTAGAATGAAATCAGAGTAAAGAAAATCCTTAGCAGAGAGCTCAACAACAGAGAAAGCAAAGAACATTTTACAGACACAGCAACCCAAAGCAGACTAATTCAAGGAAGAAGTTAAAGTACAGTAGCGACAAAGCAGGGGAAAAAGTGAAATTGTTCGTTTTCATCTTGTCTTGTTTGCACTACATTTTCTCTCTGACCCATTCTTTTAAGTACAGTTACCTGTGCGATGTTGTATTGAATGCTTGATTATCTAAGTCACCTTAGCTTAGAATTGTTCTTGTAATCTTCATACTGGATTGTAATCTTAACCAGTACTATATCAGTTATTTGAATGTCACCATCAACTTGTATTGTCTCTCATTTAACACAATTTATCATGTACCCATCAGTGTCCCATATGTACTATCCCACTCTGAACTGTATTTCATTTTTTACATATATTTGCTTTGCGTTATACAATGCACTGTGTTCTACTTGAGTTTCGTTTTGGCACTGGCATAGGCATTACGTTTCAGTTACATCACGTATATGCACAATATATCTATTTATGTATATGTGTATCTCTATAGATACATATATGTATCTATATATATATATATATATATATATATATATATATACATATATATATATATATATATATATATATATATATAGATACATATATGTATATATATATATATATATATATATATATATATATGTGTGTGTGTGTGTGTGTACATAGATTGATAAATACAAATTGCACTTCCTATGCATTGTTCTTTCCTTGTGGCAGACTGCATATTTGTTGCTGCTACTTACTTTGTTCACCAGACAGTTTTGTTTAAGTCATTTAGTTACACCTAACTGCAGACAGATAGATAGTAAAGGCCATTAGTGTATTTATAGCTAGCAAGGATACAAAAACATAAGAATAATAAGTACATAAACGCCATGTGAAACAAATGCACAATATAATAAAAGGAAGAACATAACACGCTATACAGGATTTTACAGGTTAAGTGTACCATAGCAAATTTAGGATGTCTCAAGTGTACATGAATGTAAAGAGGGAGGGAGATCTGAAAGAGGTCTTGAAATCACTTCTAGTTTTAGATTCTCTCAACCAGACCGGAAATTGAATGGGTATGAACCTTGAAAAGTAAAGGCATGAATGATAGAGTTCTCAAGCCATGCTTCCAGAAGGGTTTGCCTACATTTGCTTGACATACAAGAATACAAGTTACACTTCTCTGATAATTCCAAAAAATGTAACTTGAAATTCATAAAAAGCACATACCACAGCTCTCAACTGTACAGATTTTTGCAGAATGTCCAGATTTTTGCATCATATTTTTGGTCCATTTTTCATAAAATTGTGAATTTCTGGCAAATTAGTGGCAAATCATTAGATTTAAGTTAGAAAATAATGACAGACATTTGAGTTTGACTCCATACACTATAGAAAATTCATGCTAATGCAAAACCTGTTATTCTGTCAACTTTCTAAGTTTGTAAGAGTAATATTTAAAAACTGTCTTTATTTTTGAGCCTCTGCCTCACTTTTACTTATGGTTTTGTCCAAATTTCTTCTTCTAAAAGGTTGAAAGATATGACACACACACAGAGACACATATATTTTTTGCAGGGTAACAAGCCAGATTCACTATACAATCTCAAAATACTGAAATGTCGAATTTCAGTATTTCGAGACTGAATAGTCGAAAACCCATATACACGAAAACCCAAAATCACGAATGCCACAACCGTGACCATTCACACACACACACAAACCAGGACATAATCACACACACACACACACACACACACACACACACACACACACACACACACACACACACACATGCACCTACCTAACTAAACAAACATAACAACACACACAAACACACCTAACCTACCTATAAGCAGGGGCAAGCCCCCTGCACCCCCTACTTATATATTGTAACTCCGAGGTCGCACTAAACACACAAACACAAAAACACCACCGCGCACACACACACACACACACACACACACACACACACACACACACACACACACACACACACACACACACACACACACACACACAAACACTAAAATCCCCACCCAATATCCTCAAATACACAACACTTACCTGAAACCCCAGATAAATCCACAAACTGCACCGCACATCACGATCGCAACACCATGATAGCTGCGGATTCGACATTTGCGGATTCGGCATAGTGCAGTTTCGAGTAACTGCATTTTCCACTATTGGTCTCGACGTACTGAATTTCGACATTTCAGTATGTCGAGATTGTCTAGTGTATCCAACAAGCCCCACCTGCACCCCCATACGGGGGATCCCATACACCTTAATGTATATATGCCTATTCTACCCTACAATTGCACTATAGTAGAGAAAAAGGGTAAAAAAATACCAAAAGTGCACTGCTGGCTCACACAGTCCAACACACTGCAATAAAGCAAACAGCAATATTCAAACCTCATAGTACAGATCCTCAATAACATCTGCCACAAAGTAGTGGCGGTAAGCCCCCCAAGAGGCAGCAGCCCATGTGAAGCTTACCACAGGACACAAGAAGACTGGTACCAGATCAAAAGGTCTTGCAAGTAGTGAGACCCAAGTCATATAGGGCTAAACACAGCATAACCAAAACTTTATAGATTATCCTTTGCAAAATGAGCAGCCAGTGTAACTTCCAGGATAAGTGAGATGTGTTGCTATCCTGATACCCCTAAGTAACCAGGCTGCTTGAATCAAGTTCACAGTCAAGGAGCCCTTGATATAGGGCACTGCATTACACCAAATGGGAGGAAACAAAAATATGCACCACTCCAGCAAGGTCTGCAGTTGGAATGAGGTGGCTAACTAGGGTATGTTCCTGATGTGGAAACAAGACGGTCTGACAATGGAGGATACCTGGTCATACAGTTGTTAGTGTGTTATCAAGAGCAACGCCCAAATTGCACATGCTTGTCTTGAAATCCAGCTTGCTCACATAGTAAGTAATATCAAGTAACATTACCAGAGCAGACAAACCCCCTCAAAAGTGTCTTGTATAGCCCTGGTGACTCCCTGTATTCTAGCAACATTGCCAAGACTTGGAACTCCCTACCACTACAAATCAGGGTGCAACCTAATAAAGCCATCTTCAAAAAACAGCTTATTTCCCACCTAAACAATTCCTGGACGTGCAAATGCCTAGCACCTGGCTGACATATTCTAACACCTTTCCCTACCCACTATCCAACCTCTTCTTTAAAACTCCCACAGATGCACTATATATTATCACATGTTACTTACCAACTCACTGCCGCCTACTCCCCACTGTCCCATCTATATTCACTAACTCTCCCCTAGACTAAGTTGAAAAGCTTTCCCTTAAAATGTCAATGAACCTCATATGAACTTGTCTATATTCTCCTCCTTTGACAAACTAACTAGTATTTTTACTTTTTCATTTCTTATCTTATCTTCAGTACATCTTCATGATTATCTCTACTAAACATAATCTATGAACAACAATCATATGTTACTATCTGTTATACTTTTAATTATATGTCTGAATCACTATGCTTATGTAAATATCTTATGCAATCATATGTTATCTGCTATATTTTATAACTATATGAGTAAACCACAGTGCTCATGTAAATATCTCATGTATAGTATGTTAGTAATTGTTTCTGGAGCTTTTCTCCCTGGGCCTCCACTGAAAATGGACAGCTTTGTCCAGTCGGACCTCCCCCGTAAACAAATATAAAATAAATAAATGGCAACCACTTCTGAGGTACCGAACTTCAAAAGACTGACAACCATCCAGTCATGGATACATTCCAAATAATCACAGTTTATTAATACTAGCCAGATTTCTGTGGAATGCAAGGTCAAGCTGAAGGTCATTTGCATAACAGTGGTAATACAGGCTCCTCCTTCTAATAACATCTACAAGTGGAAAGATATATGCACTCTGAACAATACTGAGAGTAAAAATGGAACCTTTCAAAACACCACAGGTAAGAGGGAAGGATGCAGGGGAGTTAATCAAAGGTACTCCCCCTATAACAGTGTCTGGAAAGGTAGGAGGCAAACAAATTCAGGACCCTACCTTAGATACCACTGTAAGTGTATAAACAATACAGATGTATCCTAAGTCCACTGTAAAAAAAGGCTGACTAGAGATCCATAAGAACCAAGACAGAATAATGGCAGTCACCTCTCTTCATGAAGAGATCATTAAATACCTTTGTCAGAGCTGTTTTGGTACCATGCTTAGAATGGAAGCTAACCTGGAATGTATTGAACATACCGTTCTCTCATAGGGATGACTCTAAATAAACATACACAGACTTCCTTCTCCGAAATCTTGCCCAGGAATTGAAAGTTTGAGATAAACCTAGAGTTATCCAGGCTGCCGACATCTAAACTGGCTTTTTCCAGAACAGGAGTAATAACTGCCTCCTTTAATATAACTGGAAATATCCCTTCCCATAAATAGGCAGTGATGATCTGGCAAAAGTAAGTGTCCATCTAAGCTTGACAGGATAAAACAGTCATAATGGGAGAGGGGTCCAAACCGAAGAGTGGAATTTGTCAGAACTGGACATATCAAAGTCATACCAAAATGAAGACAAAAGCACCTTCTGAGAAATAACCCCATGTCCTATCAGTGTAGTACTGACAAACCACACCAAAGCATACCACCAAAAATGCATGGCTAACTCAAATTCATCAGATGAAAATATTTGCAAGTGGTTAGACAGTCTGAATTGTATACAGTATGGTGTCAATCACATGAAAAAGAGTGGCCAGGAGATTTTCCATTTCAGAGATCTCCCAGGATAAGTATGCTTAATTCTGGGACAGCTTTGCCTGGTGGAAGGAATAATGATTACCAGGACAACCTATTTTCAGTTTGGCTTGCAAGACCATCTGCCCTCCAACCTTCACACAGTCCTCCTCGTATCACAAAGCTCTGAGTGAAACTAGGGGTCTCATGGGCTGAGATGGTCTAAGTAAAATAGAGCAAACAGTTAAAAAGTGAAGGTGTCAACGTTAAGTGATAGTCCTACCATACAGTAGCAACAAGAATAGGAATTCAGGATACTCCACCAACAAAGCTGATGTAAAAATAAAAGATGATCTAAGGACAGGTGGTAAATAGATAGATAGATAGATAGATAGATAGATAGATAGATAGATAGATAGATAGATAGATAGATAGATAGATAGATGCCCGGAAACAAGTGAGTTAAAGACCACTGTATAGCATCAACTGAAACCTTAGATGATGGGGGTGACAATTATCACTGATAACTTGCACTGTAAATTGGATGGCCAAGAGGTACAAAGTGCATTTTAAGTATGATTTCATAGTTCTGTAATATTACAAAAAATCAGGCACACAGAAATTCATTTCCATCAAATGAAAGCTCAAGTCTGTCTGAACAAAGTGTTGCTTGGGTATACAGTTTCTAAGATATGAGAAGAGATTTGTGAAAATTTACACAGGAATATGTTTATCAATTTATTTTTTATAACGTTTTACAATATTGATGCAGACATTTCAAATGTGTTGAGTTTATTACTGTAAGGAAGAGTTTATTTGCTTACTTACTCACTTCAGCTTATTAACTGGGCATGTGGACTGATCCAAGGACCTTTTTCAGCCATGACTCAGGCCAAAAGGCAGATACACAAAAATGCATGCATGAATTAAAGCAAGAACATATAAATAAATGAGTTAAATAATCAGGTCATAGTTTACAGTTTAGTGCAAGATGCATCCATATATACTGGAGATGCAACTGCTAAAGTGACAATATTTCATACAACAGGCAATAAACAATTTACTATGCTATACAAATAAAGCTGATAGAAACTAGATGCAGAAGGCTATTTACATATCTACAGTAGCACAATGGTACTAGTAACAGCAGCTTGAATACATTTAAATGGCTGTAAATGCCATATCATGAAGTTAAGCTGGGTCTATGCAATGAGAAAATTATTGACAAGTAAGCAATAACAGGTTTACAGAATGTAACAGCCCAAGTAGCAGAAGCAAATGTGTAAGTTGCTAAACAACTTGTCTGTTTGCACCTTTTCAGCAACATTTATTATTCAGGTTTATTTGGTTTATGTTTTTTTTATTAATTTTAAGAAGTACTCAGGAATGTAAAGGGTATATGTAAACTACAAACTGAACAAAACAAATGTTTACTCTGGGCAATAAAATAAACATGTTTCAACTCTATGAAAGAAATGTTAGGTGGTAATCGATATTACACTGTTATCACCAAGAAAGATATAGATTGTCTTATAAGAACTGTTAGGAGTACCTTGAGTAATTGTTTACAAGATAAAATAATCAGTCTTGACTTGTATAACTATTTTTTGATAAGTGAGCCAGTGACTCATGTCATACAGTGTCTTCCAAAGATCCATAAGGATAGCCACAGACCACCGATGAGACCCATTGTTGCTGGCCATGGCCGGAGCATGGAGCCCTTCTCTATATTTGTTGAAAGCACCTATGTCCAATCTTAGATAGGAATGAGGTAGTGCTGAGGGACGCCAAACAGTTTTAAGAGATCTTTTTGACTGTATTAAAATGCAGCCAACAGATTTGAGGTACCTGCTGGTCACTATGGATGTACAGTCACTGTTTACCATGATTCCTAACCAGGCTGGCTTGATTTATGTGGGTAGATACCAGTTCAAGTACAGTGCATATGATCCTTCAGTGTGTCACCTGATCTTTGTATGAGAATAGCACTCGAGAATAATATCTTTGTCTTTGATGATGTTTATTACCAACAAAGAGATGGCGTGGCTATGGGCACCTCCAGTGCCAATAGCTACACCAACATGGTCATGGCAAAATGGGAAGAGGAGTGTGTGTCAAGTTTCATCAAGATTTGAACTCCTCTACCAGTTTTTTTAAATTTTCTCTGAACTATTCAGACGCTCAAGCTGAATTTTTGGATGTGCTTTTAACCAGACAGGTTGATGGTTCCCTCTGTACTGGTATATATAGGAAACCCTGTTATAGGAATTCCCTGTTGCATTGAGATAGCATGAACTCATCACATGTGTTTAAAAATATAGTTAAGGGTCAGGGGTTGAGAGCCTCTAGGCTGAATGGGACAGATGATGGTTTTAATTCTGAGTTGTTAGGCTTAAAAGGCAAGCTGACTGACAGAGGCTATAAAGAAAAGGAGGTTGATGATATAATTTGTAGCATATCTCCACTAAGATCCAATATAGCCAGACCGTACTACTCTGAACACTCCACTGATTCCAATGGTAGGAGACCAACTCCCATTAGACCTAATAATATCTCTGTTCCTCTAACTTACACCACTGACAATAGGATGACATTGAATGTTATTAAGAGACACTGGAACATATTAACAACCATACCTCCCAAGGGTTCCTATCACATGATCGAAAATTGTAAATGGCGAACGCGTATTGAGCGAACTCGATTGGTCGAAACGTCAAAATGTTGCATGCATAACACGGAAATCGCCGTAGGGAATATTTTCCCTTTACTTCAATGCAGTGCGATCTCGGAGTAGGAATATTTAAGTAGTGGGGGTGGGGGTACAGGGGGGGTTTGCTTCCCTGCCTACAGCATTTAGGTAAGTATAGTTTTTTTATTTTTATTTTTTTATTATATTTTTGAAATTTCAAACATCGCTTATATGGTGTCGACCATATGGTGTTCGATGTTTGAAACTTTCGAAAATATAATATAGACCCACCTCCCAACCATACCGAATTACTCAGTTTTTACAAAGTTTTGGCATCCAAATAAAGGGGTGCCACAATTCCCGAGTGGCACCCCTTCATTTCCAATTGTTTTCCTTTTGTTTTTTTAATTTTTTTGATTTTCGCGATGTCGGAGCTGACCTCATCACGTGAGCGATGACGTCAGCTCTGTCAGGGCTACCAGCCAGTCAGAATTGAGCTCAAAGAGCTCACATCATTTCCGGCTGGCCTGACTGCAAATGTGAGCAGGAACGAAGGAATAATGGATGGATTATCGGCAGCAGCACTGCTCGGGGGAATGGGGAATCCTCAAGTAAGAAGAGACAAGGAGTTCTATGACTACAGTCAACTCTTGTAAAGATAGGAGGTGCTTTGTACACACAATATTCCTGAGATGGAAGGAACATGAATTCTAAAAAAGGCTAAGGAAATGATATTGATACAGTCAATTTGAATGACTGCAGCGTAAAACTGAAATGCAGGTGTGTTTCTAAAACAGAACAGCCAGTAGAAAACTGTTTAATGTAAATTAGAATGAAATGAAATGTGTAAAATGTCACAAGGATAGCTAAACAGACTAAAGTGTTGTTGACATAGTCAATTTCAAATGATTAGTAAATAAATATGCATTGGAATTTCAAATGCAGTATAGCTAATGACAGAGAAAATGTTGCACACAGTAATGAAATACACGTCCAAAGCTGTAGTACAATTAAACAAGCAGATGAATGTGTGTTTTTATATTCTTTTCACACTGCTGCTTGCCAATCATCGTACCCTCTCTTGGTGTATTAACCCATTTTTTTCTCATCACTAGGGTGACAGCCATCTGAATGAGGCTATCATTCCGGCAGCCATCAGTTGCAGTTCTGATTTTCTGTAAGCACCCTATCCCTCACTCACACACACACACACACACACACACACACACACACACACACACACACACACACACACACACACACACACACACACACACACACACACACACACACACACACACACACACACACACACATTTATATACACATTTAGCTCTCACTCTCCCCCATGAAGCACAAGTTCTGCTTTTTATTTTTTTTGCTGGTCTCCACAAGGGAAATTGCATCACAAAGTGTGGCCTTGAGTGTGACCAACCCTCCCTACTCCCAGCAGGAGGTGAGCAGGTCAAAGGCTTTCATTCCTCTCCCTCCCTACCTGGCTCCACCAGTTTTCAAACTGCTAATCAAACACAGTGATCACATGGATCTCAATCTAGGTTCAATTCCTCTCTGAAAGATACATCTGTATTTGGAGACAGGAAAAGTAACAAACCAGATAGATGAAGTATAGGGGCAAATTGTTGAAGAAAAGCTTTGTGTGTGTGTTCAAACCCTGTACCGAGAGCCTAAAGTCCCTAGCCACTACCATTTGTGAGTTTTGTCCAGATTTTTTGTGCTAAGAGTTGAGAGCTATGGTGAGAAGTGAGAACATAAAATTTATTCCCCTATTATTGCCTTTGTTATTTGTCCAGGTTTTTTGTGCTAAAAGTTGAGAGCTATGACTGTCATGGCAGCAGTTGCAGATGTAGGTAAAAGCCAAAGAGTAGGCATGGTTCTTCTTCTTTGTCTGAAGTTGTGTTGGTGTTTGGTGAAAAGATCACATCTGTCAGGGCATTTTATGTTTTTTTTCTTTAGTCAGCTTTTCCAGAATTTTGATTAGGCTTGGTAGTGATCAGAAAAGCTTGGATTGTGATGTGAGAGATATTGCATGGGATTCTGGAAATGGGATAATTACTTTAATTTTCCATTTGGATGGTATTTTCACTTGTTGTAATGGCAGACTGTACACATATCCTTAAGAAGTAATAAGTAACATGTGCAGCACTCAGAATTCTAACCCATCAGAGTCAGGGCAGCTGTTATCAGGCCCATACTTGCTTCTTGGTGATTTTTTTTTTCTTTGAAGTGAAAATATAATATCTTTCTTTCATTAAGAGTGGGAACAGCAATGGGATGAGTGAGTGAAGTACGGAGTGTAGAAGAGGATTTTTCACTGTAGTGCTAAATTCCTTTGCAAATGTTGCTGCTAAAGCTAAGGGGTCAGTTAATGGACCTTTAATATAATTAATAGATGTTACTGACATGTAAATTGCATGACCAGTAGGCTTAATAATCTCCTTTAAAAGGCTTTAAAAACTCCAGCCATGGAATATTTTTTTAAATGTGTAAAATAAAACTGTATCTTGTCTCATTGCTTTTTTACATGGTTTTGGTGAATCAGACTATATCTCTGTGTTTTGTATGTCAGATTTCTTTGCAAAGGCCCATAAGGAATCACTAAATCTAGGTAATTATTTTAGTTCACCTGTGAGAAGTGAGGACTGAATTTGTATCCCCCTATTATTGGCTTTGTCCAGGTTTTTTTGTGCTAATAGGTTGAGAGCTATGGTGAGAAGTGAGAACTGAATTCACTAAATGATAGCCATTAAGTTTCAGTCTTCCTATTTTCAGGAAACTGCTGATTTGGCATAGTAGTATGTTGCTCTGATTGTAGTGTATAGGATCCTGGGTTCAAGACTTGGCAGTGAAATGCATGGTGGTAACACAACATTTTATTCTAGCAACTTTCCAAAATTAAACAAGCAATGTTTAAAATGTGTCCCTGGTTTTTGATCTTTTGCCCCCCCCAAAAAAAAAACTGAAATTAAAAATAAGAGCTAGAAGCTGTGCAAGATGCCTATGACTTACATTACTGTCATTCTATTTATAGTGTGGGTGTGGAAGTAGACTTTTATGATAAAAATGTTCAGAATTTGGCAGTTTTGTCATTATTGGTTCATGCATGTTGTTTCATTGCCTACAGTACAGCCTACTGGAAAAATGTTCAAACAATAAATTTAAAATGCGCTCTGTCTAATAAGTGTGCTGTATTATACAAGGAATATAACTTAATAAAGTCAGGAAGGTGTATCAAAGAAAAGAACACATGTATGTTTCTTGTTTTGTGTGCAAGGGGCCAGTGATTTGAAAACAGCCCAAAGGTAATCTTTATCCAGCACTGGCCAGATGCATTTTCTTTGTATGTGGTGTGGGTTTCAATGCTGTTTCAATGAATGTGTGTTTCAAGGGCAGAGAAGTTTTAATGCCATGTCTATTTTCATGTTGAGACAGTATTGCTTTGTTTAGCAGATGTCTGTTAGTATTTGTGCATTGTTGTGCTGCAAAATGTAAAAATAAAATCCGAATAATCATTGTAGAAGTAAAGCAGTATACACACATTAGTGTTTATGGTAAATGTGGCAAAATAGCCAGGTAAGAGAACATTGGAATGGCTGCAGGGGAACTCTGGTGCCGTATTTTGGTTGTCTGTTCTTCAGTTTGCGTTTGAAAGTTGGTATCCCAGAATTCCATTGGGTGGGGTTATGTAATTATGTATGCAAATTAGATGTTAATCGGTGTACATATTTGTACCTATTTTTCATGGGCCTTGTCCAGATTTTTAATGTTTCCAGGTTGAGAGGTATGTTAACAACTGACCCCAACATCCAGAGGCTTGAAGGTGATACTCACAGATTCTTATTTAAGAATAAGAAAAATCTAAAAAGATTATTATGCTATCAAGATAACCAGAAACATGGTGTGTCTGAGTGTGGAGCTAGTACATTGGCATGTGGAGCATGTCATTTTTGTAACTATGTAGACAGTAGTGGGTGTTTTCAACATCCTGATAATGATGTAGGTTTGATTTTAAGGTGCATGCAACCTGACTCCACATGTGGTCTACTTTGCCAGCTGCATGGTCTGCCACGCATTTTATGTAGGCAAGACGGACAGACCTCTGAAAGACAGGATTAGAGAGCATTTATACAGTATCTGTTGTGCTTTAGCCAACAATGCCTTGTCCAAACATGTTATGACCACTGATGTGAGACACTCTTTTAAATTCATGGTGATTGATAGGATAAACCCCAGTGTCTGAGGTGGAGATATTAGAAACCTTCCTGAAATGAGGGAGGTCAGCTGGATGATATATTAAGAGCAGATCAGGGCAATGGTCTTAATGAAAAAGTCCCATTAAGACCTATTCTAAAGGGATGAAGCTTTAGAAAGTGATAACTGCTGAGTGATATTAAAATATATATATAATGCAATTATATACATTTTTATTTATATACATTCCTTATATACATTATATGTATATTGTTGCATTATTTTATATTACTTTTTATAGTACTTGCTTCAAACAGATCAATGCTGGATCAGTACTGAAAGTGTACTGACACATTTTTCAGGAATATTTGAGTGATTTTATTTCCTATACAGGTTGTTGTACTAGTTTAATTGTTTTTTATTATGCATATGCTATATTTATGCTTGGTTTAATATAATGCTTCAAGTGATTGTTTCAACCTGTTTGCCTCACTTTGATTGATATTTGCATATATAAACATGCTAGTTCATCCATTTTCTGTAGAAGGTCGATGAAGCAAATGTGAAAGCACTTACCTCTTTAATTTTATGAGCGAATAATTATATTTTATAACTCCTGGCACTGTTTTATTCTGCTGGTGTTTGCTGTTACACATTTTTGTTTTTACTTCCAGAGGTTTATTTACTTCAATGAGTGTATTTCTTTTTTATTCTCTTTATTTGGTTTATGTTTTTTTAATTAATTTTAAGAAGTACTCAGGAATGTAAGGGTATATGTAAACTATAAACTGAACAAAAAAGTGTTTACTCTGGACAATAAAATAAACATGTTTCAACTCTGAAACTTTAGCATAAACAACTTTAATCAACACTTTATAATAAGACAAGAAGTCACATGACAATTAACTAATTAACTCAACAAAACCTCAAAATAATAAATGAGTAAAATACCATATGAATAACTAAAATTAATTTTTCCTTAATTTCCTTTAAAAAAACATTTTATACTATTGGCATCATTCAACCCTGGAAAGTAATATGTTTTAAGTTTTAATTGCCATTGGGTTTCTTTCATTTCTAACCTATTCTTAAATTCCCCACTCCTTAAATCAATGCAATTTCTGTTCAACAATATAAAATAAAAACTTGTTATAATAATTATATTTTCTAGTATGCTTAAATGAAATATTGTTCAAATCGCAAAATTTAATAGACTGCAGATGTTTTATCATCCTGTTTTGTTAACTTCTAGTAGTCATCCCCACAGAAAAAGCCAAGCGACCTGAGCATTTACTAACATAAAAACTAATAAACAATCCAACTGCCGGTAATTCCATAACTAAATACACTTCAAAAACCCTTAAGAAAAAATGGAAGAAATGTTCCAAATAAAATAATAATCTACTTTTAATAAGCAATCACTAAGTGCACACAAAAAAATGAGCACTTCTGTTCATATAATGTTTAAGAAGGAACTTCATCTACCATCTACAATCTAGTTCTTCAATGAATTACCCCTTGGGAACTGCAATTGAAATGAGATTTTCTACCAAAAGTTTGATCAATGTGATCAAAACTAATATATGGTCCTTTTAATATTGATCTACATACATCACACCCTCCACATTTATAAGTCCGTTTAACCTTGTTAGTAATAGAAGGATTTTAAGAATAGGTTAGAAATTAAAGAAACCAAATGGCAATTAAAGTTTAGAGCAGATTGCTTTCCGGGGTTCAGTAATGCCATTAATATAGAATTTTTTTAAATAAGAAATTAAAAATAAATTTTAGTTATTCATATGATATTTTATTCATTTATTTATTATTTTGAGGTTTTGTGAGTTAATTAGTTGTATCATGTAACTTTGTCCGTTAGAAATTAGACAGCATTTGAATTGTTTATTGTTGAATGTTCCTGATGAAATCTGTTTGTAGCAAGATGAAAGCAGTGATTAAAGTTGTTTGCACTAAAGTTTGAGTTGAGACCCATTTATTTTATTTACTGGAGTTAATTTTTTTGTGGATCTGTTTGTATTTTTGGTTGATTTTACCACACATTCGAAAATTCTTGTTTTATCATAGATGTAAACTAAAAGAAGTGTTAGTTGTGGGGAAATTAAATTGTGTGACAAAGCAAACTAGCCTGCATTTTATTTGTATTGTATAAACAATATTGACAAATAAAGATTTTATACACCGTTTGCATTGCAAAAAATATTACCTTATTTTGCACTGCATTGGTTTGTTTTTACCAGGCTGACGACTGGTGATTCAGCACTGTGACAAAGCAGAAATTTCCTGAGGCTCCAAGAGCAGAATAAGTTTTTTCTTACATTTATTTCATTGAATTTACTTCTTAATGCCTATACTTGTGCTATACAGCTAATCTTCTACATTTTGCACTGTTATAAAGCTTTTTTTACTGTTTCACAGCATTTTTGTACTGTTTTAACTGTATTTTCATTGCGAGACTGTGTTTCATTACTGTAATTGCATTTTTATTGAATTACTTAACTGTAAACTGCTTTTTCTTACTGAGAGCCATATTTTCTGTTTGTGAACGGTCTATCTGTGCTTTTCTGTGCATTTTGTATAAGGTTTCTGTGTTCTAGTCAGGTAGTATAGTCTGGATAGAGGCCTGCTGTTATCCAGGCCTGGTTGTTTTTCTTGTTGAGTTTCCTGTGTTTCTGGCAGCCATCTTCTGCTGGTAGTGTCTTGTCTTTGGTGTTGGTGAGAGTAACAGGGTTGTCTAACCTTCTCTAGCATGAGTGATTGGTTGAAAGAGGTGGGGCTAGCAGGATTGGGTAGTAATTCGAGCTTCTAGATTCTTCCATCTTTTCTGGTATTTATACCCTATTTTTACAGGGTGTTGCACTTGTTTGCTCATTGCACACTGCCTCTGCACTGTTTTAACCCATTTCGAGGTATCTCAGTTGCATTTTTTCCCTTACCAGCACTCCTGTGTAACTGACACCCTCCCTTGCAAATATTGTGATTTTATCCAGCCCTGCTCACACCTATAGGTACTCTATTCTGATAGTACCCATTTTACCATCCTTTACCACAAATTCTGACAAACATGGACAGACAATTTCCTGCAGTTTCTCCTGCTAGTCTTGTTGATATGGGCATCCTGAGACAGTGTAGCAACTGCCTCATGTATATTGACAACCCTCTTCTTCTACCACCTAGGAACACAATATGTAAGAGATGCAATTACATTAAGAATGTAGAATCCTTGCTGTTTCAATCACAAGCCAATACATCTGGCACTGAGAAGGTTGTCTGCATAAGCACCACACCTCTAACACCACCCACACCTGTACAGTGCATTCTTACATATGTGGAGGTTCTCAACAAAAACATACCTAAACAAAAGAGACCTCCAAGGCAAAAGCACACACTTGCATCACAACCCACCACACCAAGTACCACACATAGTACACATGCCTGTGTCACACAGCCTCTAAGGCCCAGCCACAAACCCAACATACTAGTCAGAGGAGACTCTATCGTGTGATACACAGATGTGGCCCTCACCAGGCTAGACAAGGGGAAAGTCATGGTAAGTTGCTTGTCAGGGGCTAGAATCGACCATATCACTCACGCACTCAGGTGTCTCAACAACAGGCACTGTTATGACTCGGTAATAGTCCATGTTGATGTGAATGACTTGAGATGTATCTCTCTGGACTATATGAAGAGAGACATGATTGAGCTAGCTGAATATGTGTCCCACGCAGGTATGTAACTAGCCTTAAGCAGCATCCTACCATCACCCAGAATGATGCCTCAGTACAAACAGAAAAGGATTGACTTTAACAACTGGCTTAGTTTCTGGTGTCATTCCAAGGGGATCCAGTACCTGACAGCCAGGGAGGACATGACTGACAGACCACGATGCTTTGCCTGAGATGGCCTTCGTCTGTCTTCCCTGGGCTTCAGGCTTCAGGCAAAGGCTCTTACCTCCCTCTTAGTGCCTTTTTTAGGTAGAGTCATGAGGACAAAATTATCAACGCGAAAAATTTGGGTTTATATCACATGATCGAAACGCAATAACATAGAACACTATAACATTGAACTTACAATTGCGAAAACTGAAAACTCTGAAAGCTGAGAACAGCAATTTTTTTTCCCTGGGGAAAAAAATCACTGTTCCAGCACAAACCACACAAACACTACTAACTATATCTAATGTGGGGGACTTTGCCCCCCACACCCCCCAACATGGGGGGCTGTGCTCCCCACACCCCCCTACTTAAATATACCAACTCCAAGATCGCACCACAGTGGAGGAAATAGTGAAGCCGAGGAAACAGCCCACCAAATTCTTTCCATGAGAAAGAATTTGATGTTCCGTGGCTTCGCTTTTCTCAATCTTTGAGGTTTTGGGTTCGATATCATAACATTCAAGGTTTTGCAACTTTGATGCTATGATATAGACCCAAAAATTCTTCTGAATGAAATTTAAAGGTCAAGCTGCTAAACGCTAGGAGTTTTAACATGAAACTATACTCATTGCAAGTATCCCTCACCTGGAAGATGCTAACATTTGTGCAGTCACTGAAATCTGGTTCAAAGCTGCGGAGAGCACTCCAGCCTTACCAGGTTACCTGTCCTACCACACTTTCAGACCCCAAACAGAGGGCTACAAAGCCAAAGGAGGTGGAGTTTCAATATTTATCAAAGACATACACACCTCCAGGCTGGTCAAACAGTATGACACATAGGAGACACTCCAGGTGCAGTTACCTGTTGACAAAATACCTATTCAAATCATAGCTAGTTACAGACTCCCAACCATAACTCAGGAGGCCCACTCCACCTATCTGGACTTACTTGAATCCATCAAGATTTAACCCTCTACCCTGATCCTGGGTGACTTTAACTATCCAACCAAAGAGTGGAAGACCACAAGAGGTGAAAATATCCTGGACTTGGTACTAACCAACATGAGTAGCCACTATAGCACCCCTACAGTGTCATCTTCCTTGGTAAGAGCCAACCATAAAGAAATCACTTTCGAAGTCAACATCTCCCCTGACCATCAACCCTCTTGCCAGAGTCGAACAAAAAACTTTTCCAAAGCTGACTAAAACCTCCTTAGAGCAGGTATAAGCAGCTTCACAGCCACCATCCCTTCAGTTGAATCAACCACTAATATCCAAGCCTACACCAAAAAACTGTATGAGCACCTATATAGCTGCATGGGCTAAGCAATACCTGACAGGAACAAATCATCATCCTCAAGGAAGAGTAAACTTGTCTGGTGAACAGCAGCAACAAACAGACTCTATAATAAAAGGAAAAAATTGCTGTGCAGGACCAGGAAGGAGCAGGTGCCAAGGTGGAAGCAATCTCTCCTTTGTCTGAACAAGCAAATAAGGTCACTGGTTAAATCCTCTAAGGCTAACTTTGAGTCCAAATTGGCCACATCCACTAAGGACAATCACAAGGCCTTCTTCGCATACATCTGCAATCTCAAATGTAACTTCCAAATCTACACTGAATTGGTGATCAAGAATACCACATACACAAATGCTATAGATGCACCCAACCTGCTGGCAGACAAATTCAGTGAAAACTTCACCCCCCGTCTCCCCCATCAGTAAACCAGGACATCCCCAGCACCTGCCCCACTCACCTCATCACCAGAGAGCAGGTTATTAATGCCCTCTCAAAGGAAAAAAATACAGCCTCCATGGGACCTGACAACATCCCTGGCTGTGTCCTACATGAACTCAAGCACGAGCTCTCAGCACCACTAGGCACCCTATTCAACCAAAGCCTGTGCACTGGTTTTGTCCCAGCAGAATGGAGCACAGCCACTGTCATCCCTCTACACAAAGGTGGAGCATCCACTGACCCAGGCAATTATAGGCCTATCAGCCTAACTAGCCTGATCTCCAAGGCCATGGAATGCATTACCATGGACCTTATAAACAAGGACATTGGCAACCTCCAAATGCTTGATTCCCACACAGTTTGGTTTTGTCAAAGGGAGATCATGCCTGTTAAACTTGGTCGCTTTCTTCAAAACAGTCACCAAAGCCATGGGTGAGGGCAAGACTGTGCACACCACCTACCTTGACCTAGCCAAAGCCTTCAACACTATTCCCTAGTCAGGCATAATAGATAAACTCTCCTAGCTAGGCATCAACCTATATGTTACCAGATGTGTAGCTAACTGGCTCACTGATAGAACCCACTCAGTCAAAATAGGGAAAGCCACCTACTGTTTGGGATATACTTTTCTGAGTACAAGTCAAAACCAGTGGTCTGTGGCTGACCAAGTTTGCAGATGACTGCAAGCTGGGCACTGTCATAAATTCCCCTAGTGATGGGAACATCCTCCAAGAGGACCTTAACCAAACTAATGACTGGTGCCAGAAGCATGGCCTCAAACTGAATGCCAATAAATGCATCATTATCCCCTTTGGGAAAAATGGTGTCCCCACTAATTATGACACTAATAACAATGTATTAAGCACACAATCAGTTGTAAGGGACTTGGGCACCCAGGTTGATAGCAACCTGACTTTTGACCACCATGTTGTCTCCTCTGTAGGGAAGGCTTTCTACATGGCCCACCTCATAAGTAAGGGTATTTGATCTGGGAACAAGGAGGTCATAACATCCCTGTACTCGTCCTTTATCAGACCCATTATCAAGTACAAAGCCCTCTTTGGCATGTACATGCAGTAGTTGGAGAGACCACAGAGGTTCCTGACCAGGAAAATATAGGGTCTCAAACACCTATACTATACAGATAGGCTAAAAGTCCTGTCCCTCTACTCAGTCTCATACAGACTGCTCAGAAGTGACCTGTTTCTGGCATACAAGGCCGTCTCAATTGCTGCATATCCATAAGTCAAACTCCACTTGAGCAACCCGTACCCAAGGTCTCAACCTGGTCTGTGACATTAATAGAACTTGTTGGTGGGATAGATTTGTGTCCCAATGATTTCTCCATCAGTGGAATAGACTTCCTCTCCATGTCAAGAATAGTATCTCACTAGCCCTCTTTAAGAGGAACCTGGACGACTGGATGGGAAACAGAAAATATATCCCTGGGATACCACCTGTGTCCCTGCTGGACAGGGAAAACAGGTGCTGACTTTGTGGGAACATGGGTGAAATTCTTGGCTAGGCTTATAAGAGCCTCCGGGCCAATAACCTAGTATCATCCTATGAACCTATTGTATAAAGCATCACATGGAATGGCAGGTAGTGTTCAAGAAACATTTAACAGTTCTGTACTTTTTTAAACTTACTAATACTAGAACTGTAAAGATGAATCTGAATTAGTTTAATTACATTGACTCTTCTGTTGTTTAGCATTCAACCCATGGAACAAATCAGGCAAAATATTCTTAAAATGTTAGTGTTAGAACCCAAACTGGCAGACATCAGTAATTATTACTTCATATTGTTTGTTTCATCCATTTCTACATTATAACAGTGTTGGTTCAGAGTGACCTTTTTCGGTTGAAATATTCTGAAATGGTTAATTCTATCATTATTAATTGGTATATTTAGATTCATTTCTTGTCTGAAAATGCTGAAGACTAATAAAATTTAAAGCAAAACTTCAATGAAGTGCTGCTTTGTCAGACAATAAATATAATTCAAAACAATCAGGGAGATGAATATATTTTTAAATTGCACATGAAGGTAAATCTAAAAGAACATATGCATTTGTACAGGGTCTTAGATAAATCAATAAATAAATAAAAACAAGGGTGGTAGGGCCACAGACTAAAATAGTGCATACTAAATTCACTTGGCTCAATGCCATAGATCAAGAATTATCGTTTATTGTACTGAAATTCAATCTCAGGTTTGTCCTCTTAGAAACAGTTGCAGACTGGGACTTAAACTTCTTTTTGACAATTCCATCTGGCAGCTGGTCAATAGTTTGAAACATTTCATCAGATATTTCATGTGAAATTTCACAATGTGACCCAAGTAGCTAAGCACCCTCTGGGAAAGGGGTAAGGATGTGCAGACATGCTTCTCTAGATGGAAACTAGCTCTGGACACCTTGCTTGGAGGATGTACCACAGGGTTCTATGGTACAGCAGCCTTCTAGAGAGAGACACTGCAGATACCACGGTCAGTGTCACTTTTAAGAGTCTTTGATCAGAAACTCCAGTGTACTAAGAGATGCCTAAGCAGTCTTGGTAGCTACCCTAAATATATCATCAATATGTAGAACCACACACAAAATCTGTTGGAAGGACCTAAGGGCCTTCTGCAATTTATTGTAAGCAGGACACAGGGTAAGATGGCCAACTCCTCCTCTGTTTCATTATCTCTAAGACTTCCCCAAATCTGGGGTCACTGGATGGGATGCAGGGAAATTAGCATCCTCATCATCAAGTCAGGAATTGCAGACCCTATGTGCTTCCTCTTGCATTTGGTTTTATTATAGATCAGCGGGGATGGCTCAGATGAAGGAGACGTCCATTTGGGATTTGGAGTGGATCTAGGAATCTGCTGTAAGGCCCAGATCCACCTGTTCTGGGGGAGCTGGGGCAGAAAATAAGATATAACACTGTGGCATACTGGATAGAAGGAGAATACTAAACCACAGAATCATACTGATTCATTATCAATGTACGAGACAAACATGGCGCAGAATCCAAAGAACCCCTCCCCACAACCCAACTCCAGCTACCGAAAATGCCTGCACAGACATCAGCATTGAAACAGGTACCAATACCAACACTGACAACTTCAGGCTGGTACAGGAGTTGGTGATCCCAGCTGGTGATTTCATAGCTGGAATCAGGGGAAGTGATATTAAAGTTAACACCAACAAAGCCACAGTGAATCCTAAGGCAACAGATAACAAAGAATGCATTGATAGATCAATGACTAGAAAAGGTCAGTATGCCACTGTTGGCAAGACACCCAATGCTTTTGGTCTTCTAAAATTCAGTGCTAAAAAAGGTAGATGCCAATGAGGCAGAATGAGTAACCCTGGAATGAAGGTGTACATAGCAAAGGAGGACCTAGTCTTGACTGAATATCCTGGTGGAATATACAGCCCAGCAAACTTCTGTTGCTCCACAAAAACAGCCTCCACAAATATCCCACTGTCGATGTTCAAAATTACATTGATGATGGCATGCGTCTGGCTTTCGTGGTCTGGGCACATCAAAGTTTGAATGGTTGTAGATGGGATTACCAAAGTTCCAAACAATCTGGACTAGGAATAAGAGCACACTGAAGGAAACTGCATCTTTCTAAATGATGACCAAAACAAAAGAGAATTTGATACAGAACTTAATTTTCTAATTTTTGCTTTAATGTTATACAGTATATTATAACTGTGCATCTCAGTTAGGCTATGGAAAACCAAGTCTGGGAATCAAGTGGCCTGACCTAGCATGAGTATATACCTTTTCACTTTCTGTACATGGGGCTTCCTACAATATAGAAAAATGCATTTAATCTGAAGTACAAAAGTCATTTTTGAAGCTTCAGTGTGATAGATTTCATTTAAAAATATCACAGGGTACTCTTGTCTGAACTGCTCTGTTTGAAAGAAAAAAAACAAGATTTTTTTTCTGCTCTTACCATAGATTGTGGAATCAAACTGATACTATCAGTAAAGAATTTTTGGTTCAAGCATCACTATGTGTGTGGGAGTCAGCCTTATTTTATATGTTATCTGTTCCTTAAGCCACTAATTTCAAAAAACATTAGTGAAACAGAATTACTAGTAGCTCTCGGCATCATTTTGCATAATTGCTCTTGGTAATGCATTTTTTTATCTAGAAAATCTTGATATCCCCTTCTTCATCATAAGATTCAACTTCTGCTTAGCTTTTAAGAGATGTTAGCTTTCTGAGCTGTTTTGATCGCAGAACAAATCACCCACAGTACTTTTTTTATTTATAATGGCCATGACATATGGACAAGGATATAGTTAGCCATTATGGCTATACTTAAAAAGTTAGTAAGGACTTAGCTTATTATTTTTATCAAAATATATTTTAATAGGAAAAAAGAAAAAGTGACCGTCTTAAACAAGTCACAAGCAAGACAGACTTACTGGAAGTTCCACAAAGAAAGAACTAAAAAGAGAAAAAAGATCAGTGAAGAATCAATTAAGATTTAATTAAGCTATTACTGCTTAAGCTAAAGAGTAAAATAACTGAAAACCCTATATGAATGTATAGTAGCAGAATCTTATAAGAAAGACCAAGTATCAGAACATGATTTTACTGAATGCTAAGATATTGCTTAAGGGAAAAGACAGAAGAACTGGAATACGTATATGAAAGAATGCAGGACCCCCGCGTGAAAGGGATTATGATGGTAAGAAATGAGACAAGTATGATAGTAATGGATGTGCATGTGATGGCAATGCATAACGTTTATGATGGCAAAGTGCAGGTGATGTTGAACATCAAGCAGCTAAACTGTGAGTGTACAAGTACTGTTTTTTTAGAGGGTACAGCTGAACAGGCATTGACTAGGCTAAGCCATATGCAGCTGTGTATACTAGCAGCCCTGCAGAGGGAAGGCATGGGTTAAATTAGGTATATGCACTGTGCACATCTAAACACATGATTCAGTATTCATCTAAAACTAGAGATATGTGCCAGATGAGTGAATCATGTCAATTACCTGAGTCCTATGCAGATGCACTGGTTATGATAACCACACACGTTACACATTACCTTTCAGTTCATGGAATGGTATCCCTTCCTATTCAAAAACCTTCATGACTGACAGTCAGGGGTGGCCTTTATTGCTATGCATGCACAATCTATTGCAATAAGTACCTCAAGGAGTTAGGTGATGTCACATGGTGCTAGTTTTCTCCTGTGGTATGCTATGAATCAATATACAATCCTACATATGTAGAATCATTATGTTAAGGAATTTAAGTGTTCTTGAGGTGGGGGGCTAGGAAATACCAAAGATGCCCTAATCTGGCCTCTGTAACTTGGTAGCCATTATGAAAATATGATACATACTTTGGTTTCCACAGGTATGGGAAGGTCACATACTCCTGTAGTGATTCCACGTGAGGACAACATAACTCAGCCAAGATCCATAAATGCCGCAATCAACTCTAAAATAATAAATAATCTCCATTTGTGAAATATTGGTATGTCACCCATAGATGGTAAATTTACAGTGACACCAAATGGCACCATGCACAAACCAGTGAGAACCAGTGGAGCTAAGGATTGTGAGCTTGATTATTTCTTAACACTTTTACTGAATTATCACTTAATACATAGGCAAACACACATTTTTATAGAAGAAAACAAACCATGTTAGCATGTTCACAGTTAAAACATTATACAGCACAAATATATTTATATACACATCATCAATCAAGCATTACATAAATTGATCAATCCCTGCCATTCCTTAAATCTCCTTACTCAAAAATATTATTCTCCATGTATTGTTCCCACAATTTCCATTTTTTCTGTTATTACCCTTAGCTAAATATCCCACTTCTGGTTCTTTTCTCTCTGTTACAATATTCACCACTTAAGATACAGTTGTTTTAGACTTTGATTTCCAGTTTATAGTAATTGTTTTTGACAGCCACCAAAATCAAACTTAACAAGGCCTTACTACATCTAGACAATACAGATCCTATATCCCAACTCAAAAAATCATTTCTTTAGTTACACTGATTTGTTTACCCAATATTTCTGACAGAGTACTCTGTAAGGAATTTTTAAAGTCTGCCAACTCATTACACTCCCATAAGATATGTTTCCAGTTACCTCTTCTCCATTACACCTCCAACATTTGCCATCTACCCAAGGAAAAATCTTTAGAGTCTGCTTGGGGTATATAAATCTCTATGCAAACATTTCCTAGGAAAAATCCTAAATCTTTGAGACTTTCTTGCATATTTGGGAGCCATACATATGGCTCACTGTTTCCTTGAGAATTGCTTATCTAATCTCACTTTTCAATCTTTTCTGACCTCCTCTGATTGACTCCTATAGTTACTGTGCAATGTTTTATATGCCCTATTAATTATCGATTTTTCAATAGCAGCTTTGGTTCTAGATTCAACTAAAAACTCTTATCAGAGCAGGTCTTACAATTAGGCTCTTACGCCTATCCCTTTCTCTTTGCCTATATCCGATATCAATCCCTGATAGGGAAGGCAATCTCTAGCCTACAGTCCAAATGTCTTCGTGACCTCTTCCCCTCTATTACCTATCTCTCTCTTGTTATTTGCTCTACTAGTTTTCCCCAGTAAATTCCAGACCCCTCTTGCCTATTCTCTGTACCCCTAATTGCAGTCATCCCTATTGGTAGAATGTAATTTCTCCGTTCTCATTTTGGCTTAGGTCTTATGTATATGAGCTATATTTGATTATTGTTGCGAGCAATGATTGAATCTTTGGCATGCTTTATACCTCTATAGTCTGAGCAATTTCCTTTATTTACAACTAGAAGCATGACTGTGTTCACCTGGCATACATTTTAGCATCATCAGAATCTCATTTTATTACCCAGTTTCATTTGCATTACATTATGCTGCCCATTTTACCTTAGTACACTATAGCACAGCATGGAACCATAAATTATGCTGCCCATTTGGGCTTAGTACACTATAGCACAGCATCGGACCATGCATTATTATTAGGCTGCACCAGTCTGTGAATGGCCAGTCCTGGTGCAACTATGCACTATCTACCATACAACCTGTCTATGAATTCCAGCCATGATTTATAACAGAAAGGGAAAACAGAAAGTGAGAGTTTTTAAAGATAAAAAAACATATGGGGCCTAATCCCAAAAGAGTCACTCTCAGTATAAGTCTGCCCTTATTCTGAAAGACTTGCTCTTGGTGTAAGTGACTTACTGTGCTGTTGAGGTCTATCTATAAACAGGCTTAGACCAGGGGTCAGATTCTAAAAGACCTCCTCTGACTGTAAGTGGTCACTTACACTCAGAGCAAGTCTTTTGGAACTGGGTCTATAGTCTCTAGATAATGAAAACTGTTCAGGAATTGTGATTTTATTTGTATTGATTAACTGTTTATACATATGAGGTTTAATCTTATCCCTGTGGACTGCATCACGACTGAAAAAGGTAGCTGATAACCATTTGATTTACCAAGTCCCAGTTAGCTGGCAGGCTTGAAGGGCATTAATGATCATGATTGAAATATTTGTATGAAAGTAAGTTAACAAGTGAGTAAATTAAACAAAAATTAAATTAAATTAAATTAAATTAGAAAAGCAAATACACTTCAAATAAAAATAACTGTCTAAGTACATCCTGGTACAGTTTTTGAGTGGATATTTTGAACAAAGAGGAAAAGCTGAGATGTACTGTGCAAGTATGACTTACTGCATCTTGTAAGACCATATTTGGCATTTAGGGGTAGAATTTATGTGGTATAGAATTTGACAGTAATTTTCATGGGGGATCAAAGGAAGAAAACAATACTGGAGGGCATAGATAGTTAGGAAATACTGCAGGAGAATGAAAGGTTTACCATTCGAATAATACATTTTACAGACATTTAAGGAAGTAGAATATACTTTGTTTTTGGAAATCCATAGATTCCAGTTTGCAAAATTATGTTACCAGAAACAAGTTTTCCTTATAAGTCACTGTTAATTTAAATATGGCAAGAACTGGAATCCCTCCATCTTTTTTAAATTACATTCTCTCCTCAGTGTTAAACATTGCTTTCAAAATTGTTGGCCACAGTTCCATAACAAATTCCCAGCACCCCCCCCCCCCACCGCCCCACACACACACACACATTTGGCATATTTTACCTTCATCAGCCTATATTCATCACACTTTGCAGCATTTTTGCATTCATGCTTTCCGCCACACCACCAATGATATACCTACTCTATATTATGTTTCTAATTCTAGATAACTAAGTTCTGGACCCAATGTGGTAGTACACTAATCTTCTAAAGTACTTTGATCTACTTTTTCATCTTTTAATTACCCTGTGCCAAAGAAACACAATTTGCAGTTTAATCATGACTTCATAAAAATTGCCTTACATTTACTTAAGGCCATCTTCCAAACACGTAACCAGACTGTATGTGGTGCCAGAACATGTGCAATACAACACCCTGCTCTTCATCACATATCCAGCTCACATCCTTTAAACACTATCCCATCATTTTCAACTGGACGGTGTAGGATACCATCTTCAGAATAACCTAATTTGTTGAGCCCATATTGTGAAAAACCTATTAATTCTCCCCATCATCTGTATTACCATTTCTCATTCCCCATTACAGCAAGTTATCTTTTTTTCTTCTTCTTCCATTCTTTGCTTTAGCCTCGCACTTTGGTAGAAGAGCATTGCTTTTCCAAATATCTTTAAAAATCAAACAAATAAATTCTTCCTTTCCAGTCCAAGTTTGCAATTTAAATACTGGACAACAGGTTCTGCCAGTAAGCATGGTTCTATTTCTTGTTTTAACCAGTGACAGCTTTGCTCTATGTCTTATTTAGTTAATTTTCTAATAATTTGCTTCATTTAAATCATATTTTTTTTAAAGAGGGGGAAGCCTAGTCTGCTCTGCTCAGCTTCCTACTACAGATCTCATCTACGTAGCTGGTTTACAACTGGACTGAAATATTCTCAAAGTATGATCCAGATGTTGCTGCAGCCCCTGTAGAATGCTCTCCGACAGGACCTTGAAGTTTTTTATTGGATTTGTCATAACAAAAAGCAAAACAATTAATTCGTCGATTAGTTTGATAATGTCTGCTTTGTAGTTGGTAGTTGAAACTTTATTTTCCTTTCTAAAAGGAAAGGAAAGGTTAACAAATTTTGGTAAAGCAAGATATCTTCTGGTATGCTATCTCAGCTGTTTACACCGAAGGTTTACAAAAATGTTTTCCAACATTCCAATAATTAAGGTAAAAATGTTATTGAATAGGTGTGTTTAGTGAGACATCTGGCACAACCTTTTGCAAAGGGGAAGGATTAGTTTTCTGTGATATTCTCTCATTGCAAAAGTCCACACAAGGAGGTTTGCACATTAGGATTTGCAGTTTAGAGATTCTCCCCCCTACTAAAATTACTGTAACCAAACAAAACATTTTCAGTGAAGGGTACTTCAAATCCAGTTAGCCTGCTGGTACAGACGTAAAGTTCAAGTCTCTGTACCTCTTTAAGGAAACTGCAAACTGAAGGATTAGCTAACACCCAAGTGTAGGAATGCATGCTAATGTTACAGAAACATTAGTAAGCCATCTCAGCTTCAATTTAAACTCTTTATACCTGAATAATTAAGGGGATCCAGTTCTAGTATGATGTCTTTGTTACAAACTTTTGAATGGATACATTCCATGTATAGCATTGCTGGCATACTTCAGAATTTTAATCACTCCTAGTATGATCATACCCCTCTAAGGATTTAATGTCATATCCATCCAAGTTGGAAGGAGTGACTTCTCTCTGGGATGAAGCACTTTCCAGTGTTTCTCAGTTAACTTAAGTCTTGCTAGATGCCACTCAAAAGGAGGTTGTGTGTACAGTTGCAAAAAACAGAGAGAGTTAAAGTTGTCCTGATCAAGCTAGGACTATAAGAATTAGTTTTACTTACCCATCTTGGATTTTAGGAGTACTTTCTGAATCACTGGTATTGGAAGGAATACAGTCATCATATTCTGAGTCCAAGGAAGGGCAATACATGCATCTTCCAAATGCCTTTTCAGCATTCAGATGAGCAGCAAATACATCCACTTTGAGTATATCGGACAAGTTTCCTATCTACTGAAAAGTGCACTGTTCAGTTACCATTTATAGGCTTGGGAAATTTATCTTCAAAAGGAATGTGTCTATCACCATAGAAGGTGCACTGCTATAAAGAACAGGTTGAGCTGACTTGCCCAGTGCCAAACTAAAACTGCTTCCATGTACTGATAACACCTTTTGCCTTTCCATTTGTGGATGTACTGCATCACTGTCTTATTGCCTGTGCTGATCTGAAGAGGTCCTAGCTGAAAAATGCACTAAAAGACACAGGTGGACTTGTTACCGATCTCATCTTTTTCAAGCTAATGTGAAGACAAGCATATTTGTATCAGCAGAGTCTTGAAGTAGACTCTCATTTGCATAATAGCCCATTGCCATATACTGTCGAGGACAAAGCCCTACAAGTAACAAACCATTTGCTAAGTTTCAGCAATCCTGTCACAAGATGAATTCCATCACTAGTGAGTTCAGTAGCTGTTTCTGGGAAGTATGATGCTTTCCTATACACACACACACACACACACACACACATATATATATATATATATATATATATATATATTTTTTTTTTTTTTTTTTTTTTTTTAATGCTCAGTGATGTTCTCATGTCAAGTCTTACATAGAGAACCTTCAGGATAGAAAACTACATTTTACAGTGCCCTGAGGGACCATGTTAATGTCATTGCTGGCAATTAAGAAACTTTCTTCCTTCATGAAGGCTGGCATTTCTTGCACATTTTCCTGACTCAGGAAATCTATCCTGATTCTATTACTGCAAACAAGATATCTGAAATGTAAGCCAAATTAATTTAAAGCTCTGACAGATAAATTGCTGGATGTAGAAAATCTTTTTTGTATCTGTGCATAATTCTAAAAATATACATTTATTTTCTTCTTTTTTTCAATTATGTACTCTACTCACTCCCTGCCCCACCCCCATGGTCATTGATCATATCTAAGGGCAACTACCCTCTTTGGACCATCATCTACAAACACCCTCACACATGGGACAGGCATGCCCATCCCTCCCTGTCACTCTGCCAACTGCCTGAACCGCTACTCGACCCTGGGTGGACTGGAACATAGCCAGGGCTTATCCCTCTATGTCCCCGAAGCAGCCATATTTTCAATACTATTGACCTTATAGCAATGTTGCTACAGCTAGATATGCAACCAGATTATAAAAAAGTATTTCCTAACAATAGATGGTTTACATAGCCTACATGATCTCTTTGGAGCTGGAGTCTGCATGTTAGAATGCTTGGAATCTGAAGACAGAACATCCCTAAATTTAAATAAAATGGGGGTACAGACTATTTTGATTGCTTCATGTACATCTTCAAATAACTTCCTTTGTGGGGAGAAGAGTCTCCAGACAGCCAACCACTGAACTCCCCCATATAATTAAGATTATCACTACAAGTAATAGTTTTAAGGGGAATCTTGAAGACGGAAACATATCTTTATAGCTGAAGTCTGGTTTAAATAATCTGTATATTTGACTCGTGTAAAAATCTCTTCCTCTGAAGACAATGACAATTGGAGTCATTCACAAATTCACTTGCCATGCCCTACTAGTGAGACTGCACTGTATAAGGCTTTTTTAGCTTTAGTTTTTGTAGCAAACCTACCCTAGTTCTGTGCCGGTGTCATAACGGATTGCTGTTTTATTGAAATAATTTTACAGCACTGTCTAGAAAAGTTCCTATAATAAAAAAATGGAGTAAATTAGGATGCAAACGGAAGGCAACTGAATGTAGCACTAGAACTCTGCTTAATAGTACAGATTCAGAAGTCTTTCAGTAGTTTCTACAATTATAGTGGGCAGCGTAAGGCAGCACAGTGATGCAGCAGTTAGCGTTGTTGCCTCACAGCAAGAGGTTCTCCCATTCTATTCTCAGCAGAGGTGCCTTCTGTACAGAATATGTATGTCCTCCTTGCGTTCACGTGAGTTTCCTCCAGGTGCTCCAGTTTCCTCCCACATTCCAAAGACATGCTTCTGGAGCATTTCACCCCAGGCTTCCACTGAAAATGGGCTTTGTCCTAGTCAGACTTTCCCATTAAACAAATGTTAAATAAATAAATAAACAAATGTTAAATAAATACATTATATACACTATTTCTGTTGTAACCAGAGTGTGTAAACTTGTATGATGACTTTTTTCCTTTTTAAGTCGCATCACAGGCATCGGCAATGATACAGTCTTTATTTTACATAATCATGCTCTGACCAACATTGCCAAGTTTGCTTTTCTTGGGGGGATGGCTAGAGATTAATTCAGAAACCCTTGCTAGCCATGCTGCAGGAGCCATTGACGGACCACACACTTCATCAATAAAGCTGATGTTTCTCTGACTTTTCATCTGCCGATTCCTTGACTGCTTGTTTCTCTAACTTTTTCCTAGCTTTCAACTCTTTTTTCAATTAGATATCTAATTTGTTTTAGTAAATTAAAAAAAAAATAATGCAACTCTATGTTATGATCAAGACCTACAAAAACAAGCACTGTGTGTAGAAGTCTTTGCGGGCAATTTGTCTTCACAAGCACATTTGCTTTTGGATTTGGAAAGGGAAGACATGCTTTTCTGATAAGAAAGCATCATATAATGAAAATGGAACGATGGACTTATTCAAAAAATTGACTGCTATTAACATAGTGTGTTGAATGACCAATATCCCATTTACAAAGAAAACTCAATTGAGTTTCTCATTGATAAAAACAAAAGATGGCACATATCAAAATTTCTTAGGTATGGGATCCTTGTACTATCAGAACTCACACTGGCAACAAACCAGTACTGCCTTTTATATGGAATAAAACAACTATGGCAAAATGTCAGGATGAACAACCTATCATAACGAGTAATTCAAAATGTTATGATTTACTGCTATAACTGGTTACTCCCTCAAGTAAGATCTGAAAATGCTGCCAAGCAATCACTCCATATTAATGTAACCTGCATTAATAAATCAGTAACAATTTATTAGTATAAAAATCATACTGGCTCTCCATTAAAGAAATGGATGATGACCTCTTACTCTGTGCTCTTTTGTACAAACTATAGTTCATATGTTAATAACCCCCTTTAAGTCTAAACTAAGAGTATTCTTTTAAAATCTGAGATAGATCAAGCTGCTTTAAGGCCATTAATTTCAGATGCCCCCCCCCAAGAAGATAAGTAGTATGACCATGCCTTTGCTATTTTTGGCTTACCAGGGGCAGACACAGTGGTGCAGCGGTTAGCATTGCTGCCTCACAGCAAGAGGTTCTCCGGTTCAATCCTCGGCTGGGGTGCCTTCTGTGTGGAGTCTGCATGTCTTCCCTGTGGCCGCATGGGTTTCCTCCGGGTGCTCTGGTTTCCTCCCACATCCCAAAGACATGCAGTAGGTGGATTGGACACACTAAATTGGCCCTAGGTGTGTGTGTGTGTGTGTGTGTGTGTGTGTGTCTTTTGTGGAAGGTTGGGCACCGGGTTGACAACTCGACACTGTAAAAACTTCACTGCCAATCATGAGCGGACAGGTGATCCGCTGTGGTGGCCCCTAACCGGAAAAAAGCCGAAAGAAGAAGTTTGGGTGAAACTCCCTCTCCACAGCTAGTATGTAAGCTGACTGAGTTGAATGACTGCAGTTTAAAGCTGCTGCGACCCTTAAAATAAACTGTAAGTGAAAAAGGCAACTTCATGTTAGGTGAACTAGTCTTTAAATGTCTTCTGTTGTAATGAAACTCCTTAACTTTCACATTACTACTACCCATACTAAAACCATTTTACTTATCTGTTAACCAATTTACACTAATGTTTTATATGCTGTGTTTAATACATTTGTTACACTTTTTAGGATGTGTGCTTAAAATGAAATTAGTCGCTTTACATCTTGTCTGTAAGCTTGAGCTATATTACCAAATATATATGATATATGCTCTGCTTCATTAATATAGTACTGTTTTTATTAGTACGAACATTATAATACACATCTGTATTGTGCCTTTGCCCAGGTTGTAGCGGAAACTGGTCCACGTGGATAAGACAATCATTTTTGTTAATAAACAAATACATATATTAAAAAAGGGAAAAAAGTAATAAGATTACACTGAATTGCTCAAATTACAAATGATTTTATTTAATTGTTTCCATAAAGATACACATTTGGTTACTTCAAGTAAATACAAGATGACAAAGGGTAAAGAAGTTCAATCACCTCAAATCTGGTCCACAGCAGTTTTGATAAGGCCTTAATCCACTGGTATCAGCACTCCTAACAGTTCTGCCACATAATTCAGCTACAAATACAGCCATCTCTGATACAGTCTAGCAGCATACTCTGAGGCCAGAGAATAACCAGTCTCAATAAGAGACTTCACCAGTCAATGATGACAGAAGCACCTGTAGCAATCTGAGATCATGTTGTATAGATCACTTGACTGAACACATTTTTCACATCAACTTCATTATTGCAGTTGTAGCTGGTGGTGGTCAGGCATTCTGATAAGAAGGCAATCCTGGCTGCAATAAGATGGAATGAGCTGAAGTTGACTTTCATGAAGGGCAAGCAGAGGTTGGCAGGAAATTATATTAGTGCGCGTGTGTACATATGAAAAAGAGGTCGATAAAGGCAGCCAACCAGGTTCAGTAAACAAAGCAAATATCCTTTGGCAGTAGTTTTATGTTGACATGTGTATCCAACAACTCACTGAGATACAGATACTGTGGTAGTGGTGGCATAGTGTCTTAGTGTGATGATAAGAAATGGGACAAGATTTAGTCACATCAGCGTGCCTGCTTGCACAGAGTTTTTTATATATGACTGAGAAGCACGATCGGGATCTGCAGTATTCTGCCTAGAGATGTAACCGTGTACATGCGCGCGCATGTGTGTGTGTGTGTGTGTGTGTGTGTGTGTGTGTGTGTGTGTGTGTGTGTGTGTGTGTGTGTGTGTATATATGGAAGCTTGCCTTATTTATTTATTTTTTGTTAAGTAGGTAGGTGGGCTGGTCCAATGACCCTTTTCAGCTGTGGCCCAGGCCATAAATGCAATAAAAACACAGTATGAATTGAGTACACAGACAAAGATATAATGGATTACAAGATACAACAGGATACGCAAAAATGAACAGTAAACAATAATTTAAGTATATAACAGTTATCCAAACTACATTAATGTTTTATTTGCTCTGTTCAATACTTACGGCACACTGTGTGAGATAGGATAACAGTGATAACTCATGAAAAGCAATGCATCAAAAATCAAGAACAACAGGCTATGCAAAAAGACAACACACGCACATTACATATACAGTTACGTACAACAAAAATGCAATTATCCAACCATCAGTTAGATTTTGTAATTACCATTTAGGAAGCCAAAGGTTTTATTTGCAAACATTTAGGCAGAGAGGACAATGTTCTTTCTTTGCAACGGTTTCTGTAAGCTCACCTGCATGTTTGTTGCAATAACAGTTATTTTCTACAAAAAAGATTAACAAAGAGTTTTTTTGAAGGACAGCACTTTGCTTATCATTCTAATATTCTCATGTATGCAGTTCAACAATGCTGGCACTAACTTAGGGAAACTCATTCACAGGTGTAAAGAGCGACAGGTGTTCTACGTACTAGGATACCCCTCGTTCCTTCTCAAAGAATCAACTTGATCTCTGAACTGCAATCTGCCAAGAATGGAGGGCAGTAGTCCTTGTTCAGCAGTGTGCATGTCAAGGTGCTAAATAGAAATGAGGCTCCAGCAGTAACTGGGAGCCAACTGTTGGAGTTTAAAGTACAGCAGTGGTATCCTTCATTGTTGGCTAAATTGATAAAACTTAAGATTTTATTCTCATAATTTTTCAAATGCAGATATATATATATATATATATATATATATATATATATATATATATATATATATATATATAGTGAAAACCACCACTATGGTTTAAGTTCTTGTCTCTTCCAAAATTTCTGTAGAGAACAAAAATTTTGCATATGATTTTGATCAGCCTTTAGTTCTTTATCACATCTATAAAAATTATTAATTTGAAAAGATCTTATTAATCTTATGTGGACTAAGGAATGTTCAAATCAATTTTCTAAGAGTTAGCTTGTGTAGGGGATTTCATATTTAAATGAAAAAAATCAATTAATTTGTAAAGAGCAATTTATCATGAACCTCTAATAAGTATCAGGAATACATTGTAAAATAGCTTGTACAGCACTTACAAATGAGATCTGTAAACATTTGTATTAAGTAGCAAATTAAAAAACAATAACTTAGGACAATTATTTTGTTTGAGTGAGGAATACTTTGTAGTTTTTTTTATTTAAAAGTTTCTTACAAGTTGCATGTCCAACCAATCTTCTTTATAATTATGCTATGTTTCACAAATGTCCTCTAACTCCAATATATTTTTCCCTAAAAAAACTATCCTTTAGCTATATACTTCTCTTTCTTTGAAACATTAATGATATAACTATATAATGTGTTTTCTATGAGGAAAATACAGAAAAATAATTTTAGTGATGTGTTTAAGTGTCCAAGAATCCTATCCCGCATTCTCTCCAATGGCTAATATACCGCTTTATAGATATTCTTAGTTTATGAGGACCATAGAAATCATAACATTTTATTAGTCCGGCAGATGGTAGTGACTATCAGGAAGGAGCTGGTATGCAATTACGAAATGATGCTCTAAGCAGCACATCGTAGAGTTTGAGCACTGAATGAAAATGTTCATCTGGTGAATGTAGGCTTTTTGAATCTTGTTTATTATAATTTCAGCTACTTTTTTTCCCATTTCAGTTAGGTAAATAGCAAAAAACTTTGAAGCATAATGAGCACCAAAAAAGAATAAAGCAAAAACTGAAGGGGCAGCAGTCTCATTGAATTCAGAGGCAGCAACAGTAAAGATGGATATTGAAGGAGCATTACTTCCGCTATTTTCTCCAAGTAATTCAGGAGAAGCAAGAAAATTTATTTTCAGGGGAAAATATTACAGTATTTCCATTCTTCCAAAAGAAATGCAATGTCTCTATTCTGGAACAGAAACAAATGAAATGGTCATTGCAACTCACAAAGATGCTGAAAATTCATCCCAAGATTTAGACCATTTAAACACCACTACAAACAAAAACGTTTCTAATTCTTCCCAATGAAGGTGTTCAGAAAACTGCATTATTGCAGTGACAACTCCACAGGACTTACAATGATGAAAAGCTCCTATTACTTCTTCAGACCCTAAACAAACACAAGTTGGCATAATGCTTAACTCCTTCACCTCCCATGCACATGTACAAGGTTTGATCTTGACCTCCAGCCAATGCCTGTATGGACATGCTGTGTGTTTCCACCTCAAACTCACTGAAGAATGAAGTTGTGGGAAGTAGCAACACCCAAGAATGGAGTTGTCGGCAGCAGCAGCAGACTCTATATGGTGCCTATTTGAGAAAGAGTTGTATATATCAACTGCCTTGGGCATCCGCAGTGATGCACAGTATACTCTAGATAGGACAACACAATCGCAGAGTGTTCTTTAGGTGATTTGGTTGTGTTGACTAATGTAGCCAAAAAATAGGCATGGATACTTGCTGGTGATAAGTGGGCTGAGAACCAGGCCTACTCTGACATACAATAATGACCCATGTCAATGGTGGGTTCTGCCCCTACTGGCCACTGTATGCCTGCCATAAAGCCCAGCAGCTCTGGTACAGTAAGCTACAGTCCGAGCAGTGTCCAGTTGCCTAGCTTGGGTTATCTAGGATATCTCTATGTGAAAACTGAACATAAAAAAACAACCTGCCAAACAAGAACCAAGGATTTCTACACTCAATATAGGTTCACTGACAAGATGGACAGGATGGAGCTTGGAAGTGGATGACATGATGGTAAGGAGGATGCGGGATATCCTCTGTATCCAGGAGACAAGATGGAAGAGCAGTGCAGGAAAGTCGCTGGGATTAGGATCAACAGTTCTACTCAGGAGGTCAGATTAGAAATGGTGTGGGAACTGTGGTGAGGGAGAGGCTTCAGAAGACAGCAAGTAATACAATTAGAATTAGTGACAGACTCATGGCAATCAAACTCCAGTGTAAGGATAGAGCAATATTTATAATGTCAGCTTATGCCAGATAGCAGGGTTGTGACAGCAAAGAAAAGAGTGTATTAAGGCAGCAGTTGCAGGACCTACTAGATAAAGCAGGACAGCATGAGTTGATTTTGCTAATGGGAGACCTGACGACACATATCGGAACAGATAGAACAGGATGTGAGGACTGCCTTTGTCCACAAGTGTGGGGCAACAGGAATAAAGAAAGACAAGTCATTCTAGACTTCTCTCTGGCAAATGGCTTGATGCTGACCGACAGATGGTTCAGTCACAAGATTACATACAAGAGTGGCCAGCATGCAACTTAAGTAGACTTCCTGCTAGTAAGGAAAGAGCACTGGCACAAAATCAATGATTGCAAAGCCATCCCTAGTAAAACAATTGGACCAAAGCATAAACCACCTGTTGCCAAAATCATGTGCAAGCAGTGGTCAAAAAAGGCTCTACAGTCAACACAGACTAGGCCAAAGACGTACAAGTCAAATGAAGAGAAAGCAAAAGAGTTCAAGTAAATGCTCAGAGTTCTAGCACATCAGGAAGAAGAGAAAACTGGTGGGGTTGAAGAATGGCAGCACCTCAAAACACCATGTGAGAGGACTGGCCAAGCCAGGTATGAAGATAAGGTTCATAAGCATCACCATTAAGTACCCTATTCAAGCATTGCCTAACCACAAGCTTTGTTCCTGCAGAATGGAGACAGGAACAGTTATTCTCCACCACAAAGGTGGCGTAGCAACAGATCCTAGGAATTATAGACTCATAAGTCTGACCAGCCTCATCTGTAAGGCCATGGAACGTATGATCATCATGGACTTTATTAATAAAGACATAGGTGACCTGCAAACCCTGGATCCAACTCAATTCAGCTTCATCAATGGCAGATCCTACCTCTTAAACCTGGTGGATTTCTTCAAAAAAGTGGCCAGGGCCATTGACAAGGGCAAATCTGTGCACACAGCATACCTCAGCTTGGCAAAGGCTTTCGACACAATCCCACACTCAGGCATTACCGATAAAGTTAGCAAACTGAATGTAAACCCCTTTGTTGTAAGAGGAGTTGCCAAATGGCTCACAAACCGGATACACACTTTCAAAGTGGGGGTCCAACAAGGGTCAGTGCTGGGCTCCCTACTGTTTGGTATATATTTCTCAGAAGTTCAGGCCAAAACTAAGGGGTTGTGGCTGACCAAGTTTGCAGGTGGCTGCAAAATTGGGTCTATATCAGCATATCGAATGTTGAAAATGCCGAATGCAATTTACTCAAACTAAAATGTTCAAAATCTCAGAAGAGTAAACTGACGGAACATCGATTTCTTTCCCAGGGAAAGAAATCTGTGTTCCGTGCAAAAAAAAAAAAAATTTTTAATACTTTAAACACTGAAAGAAGTGGGAGGCTTCGCCCCTCACACCCCCCCTACTTAAATATACCAACTTTGAGACTGCACCACAGTGGAGGAAATAGCAAACTCCGATGACAGCCCACCGATTTCTTTCCCTGGGAAAGAAATCGATTTTCCGTCAGTTTGCTCTTCTGACATTTTGAACATTTCAGTTCGATTAAATTAAATTCTGTGTTTTCAACATTCGAAATGCTGATAGGAACCCGCAAAATAGGTGCAATTAGTGAATCCCCAAATGATGTAAATATACTTCAGAAGGGTCTTACGCAGATAAACAACTAGTGTCTTAGTCACGGTCTCAAACTGAATGCAAAGAAATGCATCATCATTCCCTTTATCAAAAACAGTGTCCTTTCACACTATCAAATCAACAACAATACCCTAAGTACCCATGAAGTGGTAAGGAATCTGAGATCACAAGTTGAGTGCAACCTTAACTTTGATTGCCATGTGTCTAGTGTAGTAAGGAAGGCTTTCTACATAGCACACTTGATTAGTAACGGCATCACCTCTAGAACAAAGGATGTTATAACCCCTCTATACTCATCACTAATCAGTCCCACAGTTGAGCAGAACACCCCTTTTGGCATGTACCGTACAAAGCACCTGCAAGAATTGGGAGAGACCTCAGAAAGTTTCTAACAAAGAAGATCAAGGGACTACACCACACACCTTACACAGACAGACTAAAGTCCCTGTCATTATACTCTGTATCATATAGATGTCTTTGGGGAGACTTGTCCCTGGCTTACAAAGCAATCTCAGACCAAAACCTAATAAATTTTCTGCACATCTGTAAATCAAATGGGACTAGAGCTACCTGTTCCAGGGACCTAAATATGGCCTGCAACTTGGATAGGACATGCTGGAAGGACAGATTTGTCTTCCAGCAACTGCTGTGTCTTTGGAATAGGCTACCAATTTATATTAAATAGAGCGCCTCTATGACACTGTTCAAAATGGGACCTGGATGAGTGGATGGGGCACTGTAAATTCTTACCAGGGATAGCACCCACAACCCTTCTGGACATGGGCAGTCATTATTAAATACAATCCTGGGTATTGACTATAGTATCTATAGTATTACACTAGGGTGAAATAGCTAGGCTTGAAATGACCTCTGGGTCAATAGCCTAGTAAACACCTACGATCCTATAAGGAAAGCTGGTGGTGGAATGCAGAAGTCAGGGAAGTCATCAAAAAGAAGAAAGAGTGCAGAAAAACGTTTGAGATAAAAAAGACAGGTCACACTAAGAAGGAGTACTGGTTGGCTAACAAAGAGGCTAACAGAGTAGTTGCAATAGTGAAGAATGAGGCATAACAGACACTTTACAGGCCTCCAGAAACAGATTCAGTAGCTGGCACAAAGAGATTCTATCAGGTCACAAGACAAAGACAGAAAGTTAAAGAGGATAGTCATCAAGACACCCTTCATAAGGCATGCCAGCAACAACCTGTCAACCAGTCTACAGGACAAAGGCAGACATAAGTACTTCCTGCAGCTTCTGCAAAAAGAAAATCCCACAGAAGCTGAACTTCCCCAGACACAGCCTAAAATGAAAGTAGAGGAGGAGTCCATGATAGAAATGGTAACAGCAGCACTAAAGAAAATGAAGTCAGGGAAAGCAGCAGGCTCAGATGAGGTCACAACAGGTATGATCAAGATGTTGGGTGAGTTAGGGGAGAAATGACTCCTGAAGGCACTCACAGCAGTATGGAGAGAAAGGTGTAGTCCGAATGACTGTAGAGTAAGCATACTAGTACTAGGGTACAAGAACAAAGGGGACATTCACAACTGGGCGGTATAGAGATAGCAAATTCCTGCTCAACTGCATGAAAGTTCTGAAAGGGAGACTGACAGACTAATAGATGAATACGCAGTGTAGCAAAAAAGGGAGATGAGCAGTCTGGATTCAAATCAGGATGCAGCACAACCGATCAGATGTTTGCAGTGAGACACATAGTTGAGAAGAAGCTAGAGGTGACGAAAGAGTACAACTGAGTGTTCCTAGACTTAGAGAAAGCATATGACAAGGTCCCAAGAAAGATGAGTTGGACAGCCCTGCAGTGGTATGAAGACCCAGAAACATTGGTAGAATTAATAAAGGTTGTGTACAAGTACCCAATAATGAAGGTATGAACAGTGTTTGGAATTGCACAGGGACTCCTAGTAGAGTGGATGTGCATCAGGTTCAGCTTTGAGCCGGCTGCTGTTCATACTGGTAATAGACTACATTAGTATACAGGTTGGAGGGGACATAACAACAAAACTGCTCTATGCAAATGATGTGGCATTTATAGGCAGACTCTGAACAAGAATGTCAAGAAAAGATAAGGGGAATGGAATGCAAAACTGAAGGCACAAGGAATAAAACTGGGAACAGATAAGACAGCTGTAATGTTGGCAAATGGGGAAATCAGAAGAAGCTGAGAATTGAGACAGAAGGGAAAATAGTGGAGCATGTTAACAGCTTGATTCAATTAGCTAAAAGGGGTGGTTACGGAGGAAAGGAAGAGTGAGTGTGGAGGACAACGCTAGCATCAAAGGGGCTACAGCCCAACTGGCATAGAGTATCAGGGATACTATGTGACAGAATAATGCCAAAGAAGCTGAAAAGTAAGGTGTAAGAAGACGTGGTGTGACAGTGCTTCTGTATGGTACAGAAATATGGGCAGCGAAGGTAAAGCACTTAAGGAAGCTACAGGTCATGAAGATTAAGTGCCTGAGATGGGTGGAAGGACACACTTGGTGAGACAGACGAAGAAATGAGGACATCAGAGCAGAAGCCCAAGTAGCTCCAAATGCAGAGAAGGTCAAACAGAATGGATTACAGTAGTCTGGGCACATGAGCAAGAAAGCAGAACACATTCTGGTGAAGAAGATTTGGACAGACAGGAAGAAGGCTAGAGTAAATGACAGCATCCAGCACAGAGAAGGATGGACTGCAAGAGAGAAGACCAGTGATAGTCTGTGGAAGGTAGGTAAGTGTCATTGACTCAAGAGAGATTGCAAAAGTTGATGCAACACCCCAACTCCGTGATAAATAACATGGGAAAAAGGGGGGGTTGGTGATGATGATGAGGATTTCTTCAGACCCTACACAAATGAATATTCAAAATTTAAGTGACTCATTGCCTACCCTGGCACTGTCATTGTCTAAATAAGATTCTTTAAACAAAGGTGGTACATTCTCTTACCTCTTTAAAAGATGAAACATCTAAACTGAAATCTATTCTAGTGGCACAGAGAGTAGATGTCAATAATTTATAGGAGTCTCAAGCCAAATTAGACACTAATTGTAACTTAACTACTCAGTTCCAAAAGCTTTCTAATGAAAATCAAAGAAACAAAAATGTTGCTTGCTGACTCAAATGAAAGGCTGATAAATTTAAAAGTGAGAGCCTGCAAAATAAATGCATGTGTTATTGATATAGCTAAATATTCAGATAACACTCAGTCGCCACAAACATCTATTCAGCAGGTGTTCAACATTTTAGGTGACACTAAAATGAATGTATTAGCCAGAATTAATTTTGATACAGTTCACTGTATTAGTCTCCCTAAACAAGGTTAAAATTCTATTATTGTAGGATTTCTATCAGTGTGTGAAGGAAATCATTTTTTCTGCCATCTTAAAGCTTAAGCATTTCAGTTTTACCAATAGCCCGTGAACTTTTTCAAGATTTTCTTGTAGAAATCACAGAAAACAAAGGAAATATTTTGCAAAACCTAGAAAGCAATTTTAACAAAAAGGGATGTCAACAAGATTTGTTTTTCCAGCGATTCTTAAAACTATCAATGCTTATTTTTGTCCTTTGCAACACCAGAGGAAGCCATAAAAGAGTTGAATGTTGTGAACATGCTGCAATAGAGCTCCATCAATGTGAAGTCCAATCTAATCTACTATTTGGACAATTTCCTTTTCTCCTTTTTTATTTATTGGGGGTGGGAACAGGGCTGTCCTTCATTCTGGAAGCTATGGGATCTGTTTATTGTCAAATGAAATATTAAAGATTCATATAACAAAAATCTAATTAATTTTCTTTCAGAATCCAAACGTGAAAATATGTCTCCAAAAAGTGCATTTGAAAAAATCAAACCACAATATTTTGAGTATTAAAACATATAAACATGCCTTTATTAATTCCTATAATAACAAAGTAAGAGCTGTACCAATTATTACATCTGGTGTTTATAAGACTGACATTTTTAATGATAATAATGACAGCATTTTATAGTAAAACTTAAAACAGTCACCATTGCTTGCAATAGGTTCTGTGTATGCTCCTTTTGTTTATTATTCTAATTTTATATAGGATTTAGAAAATGGCCTTTCTTCATTAAATTATCAGTTATTAATACTGGCTGGAGACTTTAATCTCAATTTTCAGCAGGAGACAAAATAAGTCTTTCTATTTTTTTTTCTAAAAGACATAATTTGGCAGATCTATGACATATTAAATTCCCTCAAGAAAAAAAAAGATATACCTATTTAGATTTCAGGCTTAATAAACCATAATTTGTGCATTTTGGGTTTCCAATGAATTGACTGAGAGCACGTCAAAAATTAAATTGCTTCCCTGTGTTCTTTCAGATCATGAACAATTACAACTTAAATATATCCCCTAGAAAAGAAGGGAGGCCATTTTTTGTATCAACAGTGAAGCATACTCACTTCTCTCATCAAGAAATAAAAAATGTAATAGCTTGATTTTGGAACAAAAACAAAAATGAGGTTTCACATTTTGCTACCTTGTGGGCTTCAATTAAAGCATATAATTAATATAGATCGATGGAATCAGGAAAATCTAACAGGACTAAATCATCCTCTACAAAGAAGACTAAAGCTGTCTGGTGGATATCTGCAATAAATAAACTATAACAAAAGAAAAAAAAAATTGCTGTCCAGGACCAAGAAGGAGCAGGTGCCCAATTGGAAGCAATCTCTACTTAGCCTAAACAAGCAAATAAGAGCACTAGTGAAATTCTCCTAAGCAAAGTTTGAGTCCAAATTGACCACATCTACTAGAGACAATCATAAGCCCTTCATCACATATGCCCGTAATCTCAAAGGTAGCACTCAGATCTGTTCAGAACTGGTGGTCAAGGACATCACATGCACAAATGCCATAGATATAACAAACATGCTGGCTGACAGATTCAGCAAAAATTTCACCTTTCTGCCCCCCCCCCCCCCCCCCATCAGTAAATCAGGACATTCCCAGTACCTGCACCCTTCCCCTTATATCTAGGGATCAGGTCATCACTGCTCTCTCAAAGGCAAAAAATACAGCCTCCACGGGACCCAATAACATCCCAGGCTGCATCCTACAGGAACTCAGACAGGAACTTGCCGCATCATTAGGCACCCTATTCAACCAAAGCCTGAGTACCGGCTTTGTGCCAGCTGAGTGGAAGACAGCCACTGTCATCCCTTTACACAAAGGTGGTGTCTCCACTGATCTTGGAAATTATAGACCCATCAGCCTAACTAGCCTGATCTGCAAGGCCATGGAATGGATTATCATGGACCTCATTAACAAGGAGATTGGCAACCTCCACAAACACTCAATCCCACACAATTTGTCTTCATCAAGGGGAGGTCATGTCTGTTAAATTTGGTCACCTTTTTTGATACAGTCACCAAAGCTATGGATGAGGGGAAGGCAGTGTATACCACCTACTTTGACCTGGCCAAAGCCTTTGACACTATTCCCCATTCGGGCATAATAGATAAACTCTCTCAACTAGGCATCAATCCATATGTTACCAGATGGGTAGCTAACTGGCTCACTGACAGACCTCACCTAGTCAAAGTAGGGGAAGCCACCTCAAGCAGTAGACCCGTATCGAATGGTGTACCCCAGGGTTCAGTCTTGGGGCCTCTGTTATTTGGGATATATTTTTCTGAGGTGCAGGGCAAAACCAGTGAGCTATGGCTGACCAGGTTTGCAGATGACTGCAAGCTGGGTGCGGTCATCAATTCCCCTAGTGACGTGGACATCCTCCAAGAGGGTCTCACCCAAACAAATGACTGGTACAAAAAACATGGCCTCAAGCTGAATACAAAAAAATGCATCATCATCCCCTTTGGGGAGAGTGACATCCTCATGAATTATCACATTAATAACAAAGTCTTAAGCATGCAGTCAGTTGTGAGGGATCTGGGTACCCAGACTGATAACAACCTGACTTTTGACCACCATGTTGCTTCCATTATACAGAAAGCTTTCTACATAGCCCGCCTCATAAGGGTATTGCATCCAGGGAAAGTAAGTCATAACATCCCTGTATTCTTCCCTTATAAGTCCCATTATTGAGTTCAATGCTCTATTTGGCATGTATCTCGAAAAGCACATGCAGCAGCTGGAGAGACCACAGAGGTTTGTCACCAGGAGAATCCAGGACCTCAGAAATCTACCATCCTCAGATGTGACCTCTGTCTGGCATACAAGGCAATCTCGGACCCTGCCTTGATAGGACTGCTGTATATCCGAACAAGTCAAGCTCCACTCGAGTAACCCATACATGCGGCCTCAACCTGGTCTGTGACATCAATATGACTTGTTGGTGGGACAGATTTGTGTCCCAGAGACTCCCCCATCTGTGGAATAGACTCCCTCTCTATGTCAAGCAGAGTACCTCTTTACCCCTTTTTAAGCACAACCTGGATAATAGGATGGGAAACAGAAAATACATCCATGGGATTCCACCCATGTCCCTGCTGAACAGTGGCATTGGGTGCTGATTTGTCTATACTTGGGCTAAACTCTTGGCTAGGCTTATAAGGGCCTCAGGGCCAATAGCCTAGTAACTTCTTATGATCCTATGATCAATACTAAGGAAGGGAACATAGAAACTGTTTATTTAATGATCTGATTAAACAATTAAACATTCTTTATACCTGTAGGTTTAAATTATTCAAAGCATGCAGGGATGAGATCAGAAATTCACCAACAATGGTTAGCTCTAATAAAGGAATTAGGGAAAATGCTATCAAAGAATTAAAAACAGAAATACTTTAATGCAGAAACTCACAGCTCCTGCATTACAGAATTATTTAAAATCAAAAAAGTCTGGTCATATTCAAAAGATTAAGACATCAGGGGGTGAGTTTTAAAAATCCGAGGATATTATTCAACAATGCATTACTTACTTTGATAAAATATGTTTAGCCTCTTTAAATCAGTCAGAAGAAATTAATTTCTTTGTAAAACAATATGCTTTTTACATAGCTCCATTTCAGTACATCACAACTGAAACAATAAAAGTAAGTATTATGCTTTTTCCTGATAAAAAGCTCCTGGATTTGACTCACTACCTATTACACTTTATGTGTGTGTGTGTGTGTGTGTGTGTGTGTGTGTGTGTGTGTGTGTGTGTGTGTGTGTGTGTGTGTGTGTATGAGTGTGCGTTATATATATATATATATATATATATATATATATATATATATATATAAAAACTCAGTTCAAAACTATATATATATATATATATATATATATATATATATATATATAAACTCAGTTCAAAACTTTGTAAACCACTAATCTATCTTTAGCATTCAAAGCATTTTCCAGACTCCTTTTTTTCTTCTGGCCACCTTAATTTTTATTAGAATGCCTAACACAGACAGTCTAAATTTAGCAAACTAACTAAAAATCTGTAATTTCCCCTTTTCTACATAATAATAATCAACAGGGTTTGATCCTGGAAAAGAAAATGCCAACAGTAATGTACACTTTGCAAACAATTTTTTTAATGAAAATATCTGAAAAATTAGAGTTTGATGTCACCTTATTTGCCCTTGATGATCAAAAAGCCTTTGATTTAATAAGCAGCCAATATCTTTTTACTATTATGCAATCCTTAAATCGTCCACTAAACCTTTATAATGTAATTAGGGCTTTACTTTTTCAAACCAGATATTTTATCCATGTAAATTCACTTAATTCTAAAATTCATATTTAATATTCTGGTGCATGTCAAGGATGATAATAAAATTTATCATAAATAAAAATTACGCCATTATTATTTTTTTGTAATACTAGATAAATTAACGTTAGTGATAAATGTTACATTTTCTGTACATTATTTGCTATTATTAAAAAAATCAATGTACACGCTTAATATATAATCAATTTCTATCAATTCAAACTGTTATTTCTATCAGTCCTACATACTGAATGTTACCCAATTATGATACTTAACTCAAGTTTTTAGGATGGATTTTCTTAATCTTATTCAGCAGATGGGCAACTGTTACATGTGAGAAAAGAGAAATTTAGCTAAGCGATGCAAGTCTCATACATATTCTTTTGTGGGACGGGTAAATTTATTTAATTTCACAGTTTATAAACATTGGTCTTTTCCATGCAGAATGTGAGTTATCAGAAAATGCAAAGAATACTGGTTACATTTTTTGGAGAGGATGACTGCTGAAAATCCCATGGCAAACTCTTATTTTAGCTAAAAAATGATTTTGGATGCAATATTAAGGATCCAGAACTTTGCACATGTATCCAAGTGTTAACTAATTATGTAAGATAGAATAATAATGTAGATTATTTTATTTCACTGATAACTATTTAATTCAGTATGGTAGCTAGGATTATCCACTTGGATAGATTTTTGTAAATATAAGATTACAGAAGAAATTCACTTATAGAACCTACAAATATTGCTCAGGAAGTCCATTATAAGCCAAATTAAATTTTCATGGCACTATTTACTTTATTCAGCCTGGCTACCACCTAGCATGAAGTTGAATAAAACCAGAATTAGGGAGTCTTTTCACTCAAGAGTTTTCCATTTATTATAGAAAAATAGTTTAACATGACAAATTGTTGTCAGTACATTTATAAAGATTATACATTACTTTCATTACTCCTGTCCTGTGAATCATCAAGTATGCAAAGCTAAAAAAGTTTTAACAAAATTATTAAGATTAATAGCTAATTCAGAACCATCCATATTCAAAAACAACTGTCTGACTGGGAGAAAGATCTATCGTATTCTTTTCCATTTTTAGAATATCCTTACATCTAGAAAAATACATGTCTTATATTCATTCATTTAGAAACTGCATGATCCAATATTTTTATGGGCATACTTTTTCCATCCAAGATGAGATAGAAGTACACTATCAAACTTTGTCAGCATGGATTGGGCTTCTAGGTAATTGGAAACATGTTTGGTGGTGCTGTCCTAGAATTTATCAGCAGTAGTTGAAACCTCAGGAATTAACAGATGATGTTTCAAATAAATCTACTGATGATGAGTTTTCACTGTGGACCTTTTGTCATATTAATAAATTTTATGGAAAACTGAAAATCTCATTATGATGGCTACAGATTACTATCTGAAATATTGATTCTGAAGGTGTAGAATCAGCCTTTTGAAGAGGAAACAAGATTTTCCTTAGAGAAATGGTTTATGTTTACTTATTTAAAAAGATAACATTACATACTTTTTCTTTCTCAGCATGAAGGCAGGGTGGCAGAAGGGGTAGATGATCTACATATTTAACTGTATTTTATTTTTTATTTTATTTTTATTTTATTCTACATTTGTTAACCGGGAAAGTCCAACTGGACACATATCCATTTTCACTGGAGGCCCAGGGAGAAAAGCTCTAATAGCATGTCATAAAGAAATTACACAAGAATATCATACAGAGATATAGGTTCCATAGAAATATAAGTTATGTATAGATTAACAACTCCTTTAGTAAAGTCGGCATATAGCATTCTAGTAGTAGGGTTTATATAGAATATAAAATATAAACACAAGAAAAAAATGTTTTTTGTCTTTCTAAAACTATGATAGTTATCATAGACTTTGAATTTATAACCTTAAAATTTAATTAAAAAGAAACAGAAAAAGTTAACATTTTATTAATCTAATTAGTATGATATTTTGATGGTATTAACTAATCTGTATAATGTATAGCAGTTTAGTTAATAAGATTATTCAAATAAAGATACAGTTTACCTTCAAAGGTAAAAGAAAATACTTATGACATCCTTGAAATAATATACTTAAAACTTAGATTATTACAGTTTTGGTTAACAACAGAATCCAAATTAAATAATAAAATAATGCCAACATACTTAACTTCTTTTTTAAGCCCAATTATATCTAGTTATTAATTCAAGGATTACATTTTGATTAATTAGTACTGAATTTGTTTTATTAATATTACATTTTAGATATTACAGTTTGTTAAAACATTGTATTGCAACATCTGCATGATTCACAGATTCTTTAATATTAAAAAGTTACTTTCTTTTTCTAGTTACAATCCTTTTATATTAATATTTGATCTAATAGCATTAGCCGGGGATTCAAAAGGCAATTCAAACAGTAATTAAGATAAAGGATATCCTTGTTTGGTATGCTTAATATTTTAAGTTCTCTGGAAGAAACCCAAACCTACATTAATACTGTAGAGGTACAATATACAATGTTAGTAATATCAGTGACATTTGCAGGAAATTGATGTTTTCTCTAAAATTTTAAAGAACTATAGGACTACTTTAAAGATTAAAATGACTTTTATATATTTAAACGTAATGTTATTTCATTATTTTTTAAATCAGCATGATCTACTAATTTATGAAATGTTGTTATTATTCTGAGCTTGTCTATTTGGTATAAATCCCATTTGGTCATTAAATGTTAAAGAATATTTTTTATGTTAAAATAGGCAAATTGTTATGATCACTATTTGAAAGCAAAATTGGCTTTTAAGAGTTACAGTCTTTAGGATTTTTATCTATCTTCAATACAATACTCATCAAAAAAACAAATACAGTGAAGCAAACCCACAACAAGAACTCTTGATTAAACAATCATGACTCTAACTGGATCACAATTACTTTCAACCATAGCAAACATTTTCCATTAACAATAATAGTTGCATACATTTCCCTCCTGCCAACCATCCAAAACTTAAACACTGATCCTTGACATACTTGAAAGAAGCAGTCCATATAAACACTTCCTCATCCTGGGTGACCAACATAAGCCTCCTAAATTACAAGAACTCTGACATCACTGACTTTTTCACCAACCTTAGCTTTTCCCAACTTATTCAGACTTCAGCAGACCAAATGTACACTCTGGAGATCACACTCTCATGGACCTGATCACTAATAAACCATCTATAATCCATAAAATTACCATCCTACCATCCTTGATAAGTAACCACTGCCCTGTCTCCTTTAATATCATAGCCCATCATAAAACAACCACCCTAACTTCACATCTTCTATGAAAAGACTCAGTAATAAACCTAAACAAAATAGTTCTCTAAGCATTGTGAAGGAATCTTACATCTCACTGACCAACCTTGTTTCACTTTAAGATGTTTCTCCCTTTCTAAACTCTAAATTTAAAAAAGAAAAACTCAACAAATCAACTCAAATCACTCTATAAACTTTATGAATGCTGTTTTAAAAACCAAGAACACTAAAACCTACTATGCAACTTAGCCAAAAAATCCACCAGGGGACACAAGGCTGACTCACATGCTTTCAGAATGCCTTAAAGTACAAATGACTTTTTAGAGCATAGTAAACAAGGTAACAGTCCTAGCCCTTACAGTAAACTTTCTTCATACAGACTCCAACTAAACATCCTTTGGACAACTCATACTCTCAGACTTCCTAAGGGAATCCACATCACTCCTTCCTAAGTGCTCTATGTCTCCCTCTATCTCAATTCAAGATCATGAATATATCTCTGACACCTCCCAATATGGCATCAAAATAATCAAAACCAAAGAAATATAAGCAGTCATTGACAATATCCCATAGATACTCCAAGAGCAGACAACTTCAGTCCTGGATTCATTCAAGTAGCAAAAGACCACATCTACCCACTCTAAAACACCTATACAATTTACATCTCACCAAAATACAATGTCCTCAATTTGGAAAATCAACAGAGGTGGACCAACCTCAAAAAACAAAAACTCTTACATGTGCTAATGTCTTTAGACCCATCTTAGTGCTGACACCCTCAGGAAAAGATTTAGAAAAATTAATTTATACCCGGTTAGCCGATTGCATAAAAACTTACAGAATAGTTAGTTAACATCAGCATGCATTTTGGAATGGTAGATGTACCATCACAGCCCCATATACTTTGACAGTCATCCTCATTAGAACTGATAAAGGATTACTAACTTTAGCAGTCTTTGATGAACTCATAAAAGCCTTTGATACTGTTACTCACTCTCTCTTACTAGACTCCCTAACTACTGCCAACATCAGCCTTGATGTAGCCCTATGTTTTAAATATTTTCTGTCTTGTAGACACTTCAAGGTACAAGCTGAATCCACATCCTCTCTTTTATCTCACATTTCCAAATATGCCCTCAAGGCTCAATACTTTATCATATTCTCTTCTCGCTTATTAAAAACCTCCCTTGCGATACCTGCCTTCTACCACTTTTACTGTATGTAGATAGTCCCACACCTCCCATCATAAGCAGTAGTATGTACTTGACCTGACCTCCCACAGTAACTGTCTACCCGGACACAACCTAATACATGCAAAAAAAATTCTCTTTAGAACTCCACAAAAAGTCCTGGTCCATGTCATAAAACCATAAGCAGCTGCTGAAAACAGTCCTATACTACAGATACTTTGGCTAGATCATTCTCTAACATCCAGTATTACATTCAAGCTACTAACGCCAAAGCTAATAAATTATTCAGCTGGTCCAGGAAAATTTACCACTTCCTCTCTCCAGCAGCTAGGGCAGCAATAGGAAAAGAAGTCCTCCTCCCTCATGTTGAATATGGTTCCCCACTCCTTGCTTCTGCTTCAGAACCGTACAATTCTACAAACCACATCAAAAAACATTTGCCAGTTAATTAACCTAACTCCTAAAAGGAAACAAAAGCCAATTGGTTGCCCATACCAGACAGAGCTCCCATCCTTCTTGGTACCCTGTTATACAGACTGGTATGGGAAGAAAGCTTCCCTTCTTTGCTCAGAAAGACTTCTTCCACCGTATAATCGAAGGTCCCTTTCTAAAACTACACCCCATTTGCAAACTATACTATAAAACCTGAAATGCACATAACACATGTTCTATACTGGCTCCCATAGTTTAGGAACCTTACCCAAATATAACGATCACCATAAACAATTATTAATTTATGTAAATAGTTGAATCACTTCATGCTCAACCAATCCAAATGCAACTGCTTTAGAAACGATGTAATCTCTTAATTCTCCACAATGCAGCTCAAGACCACTCCCTGCACTCTTCCTACTGCCAGTGCTTTCAGGTCCATTATCTCACATTATTCTCCACTTTATGAAAGTGAACCCAATGCAGCAGCTATATATCCCAACATATTACAAATGCAACACAACATCCCCTTCAACAACTTTATAAAAAGACAAACCCAAGCTCAGGCCTATCATGCCTGGAATACTCCAGACAACAAATACATTTCTAATAAATTTACTGCAAGCTCACAAAGCTCCTCCTCAAAGACCTTCCCCTTTTGCCTTTTTCATCCATCTCCACTTCATAAACACAACTCTATTGCTTAAAATTTTTTGCAAAACGTTCAACATACTAACTCTCCCAACATCACTATGTCTACACTTTACAGTCTTGCCTATTATGTCCAGAAGCCCTTCCCCTACTACCCTCCTCTTCCTTATGTAACCATCTCAATATTAAATGCTATGTCTTTAGTTTTGCAGGATACATTATGTACTACAAGCACAATACTCCCTTATAATATTCATTTTGCAATATAAATGCCTTTAGTAGTCTATATATTTCTACTGTAAGACGTTTAGCAATATCTTGCCAACCTTGCACATACAAAAGGATTAACTGTGGAGTGTTAAAGAGAAAGCAAGTTCCCCTTTGAAATTTAATTATATTGCATCTTGTATATTTGCACTCAGAACACACTGTTCAGACCTTTCCTAATTTGTTGCTTGTAGCTGCAGACTCATCATCTCCAGCTAAAACCATTTGATAATGGAAAAAATTAGTGTGTAACTTTGCAAATTCAAGAAAGAGGCCATCTAAATTTCACTCAGAATGCAGTTGTCAGTCCTCTTATGATTAATTATTTGCATCTATTTGCTCATTGTCTTAACTCACTGAAGCCTAAAATGCCTTTTTGTATACTTCCGGTTTACACCGATACTGCCCTATGGCATCCAAAACTTTGTTGGGTCTGGTTTCTTTAACTAAGTGACTTACTTAACAGCTAATAATAGACGGAATTAGAAAGGGAAAGAAGTTATTAACAAAATAAGACTAAGCCTGTTAGTCTAGGATGTCCTGCTGTGGAGAAATCAATCTTTGTTTGCCACTTATTACTCGAATTTTCATATTTATGTCCATATTTTCAAAAATGAGAGAACTATTTTTTTATGGCATGAAACACCAATGAGGGAGACAGAACAATTCACTGAAAATGTTGGTTTATGGCACACTATACTAGAAGTATTGCTAATTGTTAGTAATTTTGAAAATAAGCTACATTTCCATATGTACTTAATACCTCAAAAACCAAGTAACTTAGAAACTGTTGAATTACATTAGGTGAAACCTCAGATGTTCAAGAAAATAGTCTTTGATGTTAGCACTAGAAGTTGCACATCTTGAGAGATACTCAGTATTATATGCATTGCTAGTTACAGTTAAACACAGGTTTTCATATTTCGATAAATATCTCAATAAACATGCACTTATGGAATTTCTTGTTGTCATGTGAAAACTCATGCTGGGTTAACACAAATATTCTAATAATATATGCCTAGGTTGTATGGTTTTCAAGATATGAAAATCTGTTTGTGAAAATTTAGAAAACATAACATTTGGGGTTTGTGTGCATTATACCATACTACAGTATACTTATGGAAAAGACTATGAATGTACCAACTATTATCACTGTAAAAATATTTCTTACTGTTAACATTGCTCTTTGTACAGTTAATACTAGCTTTTACAGTTCACAAAATATTTCAATCAGATGTTATGCTTTTCAGGTTTATTTTTCAGAAAATGCTATGGAATGCAAGATGAGTATAGGCTGCTAGAGTTGTGGCATTTCACACCGCATAGGTGTTAATGAGTTAAGCTAAAAGCAGATGTTAATGGAAAAATAAACTGCTAATAATATTGCAACTGCAGGAAAACTACCATTTTTTTCATATTTTTTTATAATTTCTCTTATTTTTGAAGCCTGTAAAAATCACTTGTTTATAGCTCAATCTAACAATATCAGTTTGTGCAACCATCTCTATAATGACACAACATATTATATTTTAATTCACAAAACATTATCCTTATACCAGTATATTACCAAAATGTAGCACAAGATCACATTATATTACAGCATTTCTTATCTTGCTACAATGTAAAGCCTGGATACATTACAAAAGCACTTTCTTACTTTAATATTGTGAGCATATCCAACAATTATTGACCCCCACCCTATCTTGAGAGATATTCAGTATTATATGCATTGCTAGTTACAATGTGATCATTTAAAATAACTCAGTGTACTATACAGAACTGCTTTAGAAACACAGTATGCAATCTGCATCATGAAATTATACAATTATTAAGAACAAAATACTTTTTACTTACAATATCTTCAGTCCCTTTATTGTCCTTCTAAACAATGGTATAACGTTAGGTTTATGCTTGAGTCCTCCCATCAGTTTAACATAGTCAACAAATGTCTAGTCTTCAGCCACTTCACCTTGAAGAACCACAATTCTTTTGTCTAAACTACATCTACCGTAGATGATGCTTTACAGTTCTCCCATATATTCACTAATTTCACAGTTACTGTTCTTCCTCCTGATCATATTAACTGCCGACACTAGTCTGTGGTTCAAGTTCAAGGTACTCCTGAGTCTTCTAGTCAGCTTGTGGGCTTTTTTCTGTCACTCAAGCAATTTCCTTTGGAAAAAATGGAAAATGTTTCACTGGCAAAGTCTCTCTATGGGATGTGTTATTGTCAGAAGAATGAATAAGCAGTGTCCCCTTCAGCTTGGGGGCTCACTCTTTGTTGGCTACATTTTTTTTTAAATTTTCTTCTTATCATGTTCTACATCTACAGCAGTGTTTGATACTCTAGAAAAACATTCTGAGCAGCTAGACATAGCAAAATGAATCTCACACCTGTGTTTCAACGTACCCCAATTTTCAAGATAAACACGCTTCTCTTCTGCCTGTTATACAGTGCATAACCATTTCCCACAAACACTCTTTGGGCCCACAGATTTTAATACTGTTCCCTCCTGCCTCAGTTTTGTCAGAAGGTCCTTCTGGTATGACTGCATGTTCACTAATATAAGTCTTGACTGCTTTCTCACAGCCACATTTGGAGCATTCTTACAGTGTACCCTCAAGTGAAAAATCCTGCTGAGGAACACCAGTACAGCTGCTTATTTGTACTTTTCTAAAATTAATGCAATCTATTCCTTCTCATTTCTTCAGTACGGCAGAAAATTTTGGGTTTTCTTTGTGCAGTCTGTCTTTCAACTGTCATTTTTTTTGAAGTAGTTCTTCTTGAGAAGCCTCATGTTCGACCAGCCTTTCCTTCATTTCAGCCTCTGATTTCCTGTAGTTTTATCAGCTCATTTGAGCAGCTATCGAAAACTTCCTTCTAGTCTTTCTGGCCTTTTGTTATTTGATGTATATATTCTTCCATTGCTACACTCATTTTAAACACATCTGAGTGTATTTTATTTATTCCTCCCTCTAAAGTACTAGAGGCCATCTCCTATACTAAAGCTGAAAGTTGAACTGCTTTTTGCTAAGCAGCTGCAAGGTTCTTCCTAGCCAGAGGTTTTTCTTCTCTTTTCCTAGGTTCATAGATTAGTACTAGACTAATTGCCCTTATGGGCCATTTTAAGCCTAGCCAATTAAACCCTGTGAGGATCAAACCCTGTATCTTGTGTCTGTAAGACAAATACCTTAACCATTATGCCAACCTCCTGGTTGATTTTCTTTTGTATTCTCCACATTTCTTCTTTGCTAGCATCCAGACCATATAATTACTAGCCAGAAAGTGAATTTTACCATCTTTTATTTAACAACTTCTCAGTGTCACACTGGAAGAGATCTAATCAACATGCTTGGTATACAACTATCAGGACAGCCCCAAATGTTGAGAGGTGGAAAGAATATTCTAAGTAACTTGAATCTGGTGAACATTTTCTCTTTTGAGGAGGCACAGCAAATAGTGGATTTGAAATCATTCAAGTGGATAAGGTCACTGCAGCAATTAAGTTTTAAAGAAAAACAAAAGCAGCACTTAAAGGAGGAAACAACCGGCCCTTGTTTCAGAAGCACTGGCTAAGAAGCATCCTGTTCTAATTCACTTCTCTCCCTTTTCACTCACAGTTTTGAGAACTCGATGCTGCAGAAGTAAAGTCTATTTCATAAATAAGTTATTGGTAGTACTCAGCTGTACAGTACTGATACTACTACTTCTGATTACATCCTGCTGTACTCATTGTTATTATACTTCTTTGTCAAGCATTGTTTAACTTCTATTCATGTACTAATTCTCTGTAGTGTTTCCTTTGTCTAGCTTTTTATAACTACCAGTCAAGTAATGTACTATACATTTTCCAACTCCACTGGAGCCCAGGTTATGACTGAAAAGTGTGCCAGAGTCATCCTACCTACTCAGTTCCCTAACTGAAATAAAATAAAGAGTTATTCTGTGTCAAGGCTATAAGACTGGATGAGATCCATCTAGAAATGATGAAAGGTGCTGCACACAGTTGGAGTTCTATGACAGATATGCCTTTTCAACAGTGCGTGGAAATCTGGAACAGTACCACTCGACTGGAAAACTGAAGTGGTGCTCTCCTTTTACAAAAAAGGTACGGGAAGGTATGTGTAAGATCAGCCTAAGCCTACCTGAAAACATGTATCACAGGATGCTAGGAAAGAGACTTCTGCAATATTTGAGCTTCCAGTTTAAGAGAAGCAACACTGAATCCATTCTGGCTGTGAAACAGTAAATTAAATTTCTGTCTTGCACTGATATTGGAGACAGTACAAGTGTTTGCCAAGACTGTCTACATGTTTACAGACTTGGTGAAGGTATATGGCTATATGCCTGGAATGTATTGTGGAAAGTGGTACAAAAATATCTGATTCCATGTTAACTGCTGCATGTCATATGGTTCCCAAATCTGAGGACTAAAAGCTGTGCCCTCATCCTCAGAGTTAAAATAAATACTTTCAAAGTGGCTGCATAATATTCCATTTAAGCAGTATCGCATCTCCCTACCATTAGTGATTATCATCGGTAAAATACCAAATCATGGCCAAAATCTGAACAGCAACTAGCACTGGGATGGTAGGGTTACACCCTTGTTGCTTGCAGATAATGTTGTCTTCTTAGCCGCAAGCGACTATAATCTCCATCATGCACCTGAGCAAGTCATTGCCAAGTGTAAAGTGGTGGGGATGAACATCATCTTCTCCAAATCAGAGATCATAGCACTCTCCCAAAAAACAGTAAAACACTCTCTCCAAATGAGAGGTAGCAGCAACTTCAAGTGGATTTTAAGTACCTATGGATCATGTTCACAAGTGAGGATACAGGAGATCAGGAGGCTGACAGGTGAACTGATGCAGCAGCAACTGCTCTGCAGGCACTGCACTAGAATGTAGTGGAAAAGAGAGAGCAGAATCATAAAATGAAGCTCGCACTTCACAAGTCAGTCTGTACCATTTCCTCATCTCTGGTTATGGACATTGCATAGTGACTGAAAGGAAGTGAATGTGGATAGAAGTTGTAGAAATGAGGTTCCTTTGTAGGGTAACTAGTCTCATTCTCTGTATAGCTACTGTGACCCAGTATTTAGAGTCAGCTGAGGTTGTCTAAGCACCCAGTGAGGATGCCACCTCACACAGAAAGTGTACAAGGCAGTCCACTGGGATGAGGCCTTAGGATAGACCCACAATGTGGTGGAAGGCTTGTATCCCCCCAATTTCCATGGAAACTTCTAGGAATCTCACAGGATGAGCTGCAGCGTGACTCTCAACCTCTTACTGCAAACATCTGGAACAAAAACCAAGACATAATGCTGGACTAAGGCACAAAAGCTGGGACATATTTCAAATATTGATCCTAACCACTTAAAAAGTTGCTAAAATAAACAGGTTTTGCATTAGCATGGGTTTTAGAAAGTTTTAGAAAGATATAAAGTCTGAAACTTAAATGTCAGTCATTTGGTGACTATAATCCTCAACAATGTGATAGACATCTGAAAATTTTACAAGAAACAGATGAAAATATAAGGCTAAACTTGGGACATTCTACAAAAGCAGGGAGAGTCGAGTATAGCCAGTGTTAGGGATCCACAAAACCCATGAGAGCTTTGTTACAGTGGTCGTCTGCACACCTCTCAACTATGTCTAATTATGAAGTTTACGTTCTACACTGAAAGGCCTGTCTCCTATACAGTTAACTTTTTTTAGGAAATATCCATAACAAATAATATTGAATCATATTGATTAATCAAAAGAACTTTCTGTAATGAAAAGCAGTTATTAACTATGCTGTGATCTTTTAAAGAAACTGTTAGCAGATGTTCCACATTTTGTCAATTTGAGCCACACTTCGATAGCTAATGTTCTACATTTTGGGATTGTAAGGGCTGTGGTCTTTTGGTATTAGACAACCACTGCCACTGACTGCCAGTATACTGTCACTTCTTCATTCTAACCTATCTGTACCGGGTTTGTATTTTTGGAGAGTTGCATGCCTATGGATGTATATCTGGGTTTCCATCTGTGCGTCTGTGACTGTTGTTGTATGGGTTTGTTTATGGACAACTGGCCATGTGTGAGTTTTATTGTGGGTTAATGTAGCTGTGTGTGAACTTGGGTGACTACCTGTGAGTGGTCCTCTTTCGGACTGGCAACCTTGAAGTGGTACAGTCTTGTCATACTGTAACAAAATTGCTACTAAACACCAGTCAGTGTGTTTAGGTGTGTATGAGTAGTTCTCTGGGGAACTGGCTATGTGGATGTGGTATAGAGGATTGTTGCAACAACATTGTTGCTACATGCCAGTTAGTGTACATGTATGAATGACTCACTGTGGGAATGGCTGATGGCTACCTTGGTATGGTGCAAAGGCTTCTAATAATGTAACATGATAGCTACATGTCACTCAGTGTATGAGGCAATGATCCTCCGTGGGACCTGGCTACCTTGTGGGAAACAGGCATGGTTGGCCTTAGCCATAGGTGATCTAGGCATCTGACTTGGACACCATTTTGTCTGGGGAGCTTTTTGGACACCTCTCTCACCCTTGTTAATCTCTGGGGTTTCTGCTTGGTCCTTCCCATAATCTGTGCAATGAATCACGAATACTTTGCTCTGTGATTCACCACCTATATTGTAATGGGAGTCTGAGCAGAGAACTAGGAAACTTTGTACAACGGGTGGTAATGGCTGAATCAGCATTTGAAGTTAGTAGCCAGTGGTGCCATGAGGGTCTGCTGGCGGTTTGAAAAAGAATGCCATGTGTAGGGTGCATCTATGCAAAATAATGTGGTTTGTTGTAGTTTTTTTTTTCTCTCTGACAGGCAGGAAATCAGATATTTATACCCGTCAGCTGTTCCTGTTTTATAAGAAAACATGATTTTTCTCTCATATTTTAGGGAAGTTCCATAAAACTTGTGAAAAAACAATACCTGCTTCGTGAAGCAGCGAAAAAAACACTTTAATTTAAAACAAATTAAAAACGAACATATTCCAACACAAACTCGACTGAGTGCTTTCACCCTGTTTAAAGGGCTTCATCAGAGTGAAGCAGGTATTATTTTTTTCATTGGGTTTGTTTAGCCACTTGCATTGATGTTGGTGTGGTCCATAAAACTCGTGTTTTCTGAGACATCACTGAAGGCTGCAGTCACTAAATGATGATAGATATTTAAGTTTGTATCCTTCAGAAAATGCATACAAGGGCAGTATTAAAATCTTTCTTGGATTTTGGGCATTTGTTACTGATTCTTGCATTATTTGGTTGGCAGTTATTTGAATCCATTACTGTTTGGATCTTATTTTGAATCAGATTTGGATACTGGTGATATAAACAGACAAAATAACTATAATTCCTGGCGATGTCACTGGATGAAAATGACTGCTGATTATTTTTGAGCTTTGCAGGATTAGTGAAATTTGGGTGAAGCATCGTAGAATACTTTTAATATGTGGCTACTGTTAGCGTGAAACATAGTTAAAATGCATTACAAAGCCATAATTTTAGTACCTCAAAGAAATCAGATGTGTGTACACAAGGTCACCATTACTTGGAAGTGGCAATGTACTGTTGAGGAGCAACAAAGTGGAATCCATTTACCATGATTATTTTTCACTTTCCTTACAATCAAACATCAGACACATATGCAGATAGCTGTCTTTTGGAGGAAGGGGTAAAAATGCATTCTATTGACATATGTAACAGCAACAGTTTGAAATGGTACTGTGTTCTATTTGTTCTTTCCATTTCAACTTGGGTTGACATCAGAGGGGGTACAAAAATGTTACAGACTTTGAGGACTAGAGGTGAGGAAGCATGTTGTATGTGTGACAAGTGCCATCTGAAATATATTACTCTGGTCATTTGTACCCTCACTTTCATCCCAAACACCACAGGATATACAGAAGGTGACTATTTTTTGGAAGGCATGTGTATTTTTATAAGTAGGATTTATGTACCTTTGTAAACATTTGTCTTCTCAGTTTATTGTGAATTACTGTTTTGTCAGCAATGAATGTTAATTCTTAGATACAACTTATTTTTTGAAAGAAAAAGTAAAATAATTTCTTTCCTCTCTCATTATTTTTGTTCAGGCCATCACTGTGTCAAAAGTGTTGTAAAAAATGTCCTAAAGTGCACTACAGAGCATTGATAACACCACACCACCCCCAGCTTAATTCAATTATTTCCAACACAGTTATTACAGTGTAGTCTTCTTTGGTTATGGTTCATAGGTGTGTACTAGGCTAATGGCCCTGGAGCCTTTACAAGCCTAGCCCCCAAAAAACTGCCCAAGCACCATGCCACCCAATATTAGTTCACAGTGCCCATATCCAGTAGGACAACTGGAATGATCCCTGGAGTGAACTTTCTGTTACCCATCCACTCGTCAAGATTTCTCTTGAAGAGGGCCAGTGAGGTGCTCTGTTTGACATGAATGGGAAGCTTATTTCAGAGTATGGGCAGTATTTGGAAGATGAACCTATCCCTCCAGCATGTTCTGTTAATTGTGGTAATGAGGTTGTGATCTCTGGAGCATGTGGCACGGGGGGATTGAGATTTCCTTAGGTGTAGCATTTCAAATAGGGCTGGGTTGGACATGGCTTTGTAAGTCAAGCAGAGATCACCTCTAAGTAGATGATAAGAGACTGAGAACAGCTGAGGTTTCTTAAGTCTGTCCATGTAGAACATGTGTTTAAGGCCTAGGATCCTTTTTGTGAGGTACTTTTGTGGCCTCTCCAGCTGTTGTAGGTGTCTGGTAAGGTACATGCCAAATGGGGAGTTATACTCGACGACTGCTCTAATGAGGGATGATGACCCCTTTCTTCCTGGATGTGAAACCTTTGGTTATAAGATTTGCCACATAGAAGTACTTTCTGACCTCGGTGGCAATGTGGTGGTCGAAGGTGAGGTGGTTGTCGGCCTGGGTGCCCAGATCTCTTATGGCCCTTCAGTGTTCAGTGGGCTCCCATCAATGTGGTAATTCGTGGGAACTGAGTTTTTTCCAAGGTGGATGATAATGCATTTTTTGGCGTTAAGCTTCAGGCCATGGTTCCGACACCAGTCATTGGTCTCAGAGAGGCCTTTTTGTAGGATGTCTGCATCACTTGGGGAGTTGATAATGACTCCTAGCTTGCAGTCACCAGCGAACTTGGTCAGCCAGAGTCCTTCTGTGTTGGCCTGGACTTCCGAGAAGTAGATGCCAAACAGTAGAGGGTCCAGGACCAAGGCCTGTGGGACTCCACTCGTGACTGATCAACAGTCTGACTTAGAATCTGCAACTTTCACTCTGAGGGTCCTGTCTGTGACACAATTTGGAACCCACCTAGTGATGTAAGGATCAATGCCTAGTTTGGTGAGTTTATCAATGATACTGGAGTGGGGAATGGTATCAAAGGCCTTGGCCAGGTTGAGGTAGGCTGTATGCACTGCCTTACCCTCATCCACAGCCTTGGTGACTGCCTAGAAGAAGTCAATCAGGTTCAGCAGGCAGGATCTCCCCTTGACAAAGCCAAACTGTGTGGGGTCAAGAGTTTGGAGATTGCCTATATCTTTGTTAAGCAGGTCCATAATGATGCGCTCCATAGCTTTGCATACTAGACTATCAGGCTAATGGGGTGATAGTTTACAGGGTCTCTAGTTGCTCCCCCTTTATGGAGCAGGATGACTGTAGCAGTGCACTATTCATTAAGGACATAGCCGAGGTAAGGCTGTGATTGAACAGGGTACACAGATGTGGTACCAGTTCATTTTGTAGCTCATGTAGGATGCAGCCAGGGATATTATCAGGCCCCATGGACGCTGCATTCTTGGCTTTGGACAATGCAGGTTTTACCTGTGCCCCATAAATGGTGGGTACCAGGCTTTCTTCTTGTATTGTGATAGGGCATGGGGGGGCAGGGGTAAAGTTGGCACTGAATCTGTCGGCCAGTATGTTGGCTGCATCTGTTGGCTCAGTATAGGAGGTGCCATTGTGCAATAACTCAGAGCAAATCTGGGTATTGCCTTTGAGGTTTTTGATATAGGTATAGAAGGCTTTGTGGTTGTTTTTTTGTGTCATCTGCAATTCTGCCTTCATAGCTGGCTTTAGAGGATTTGATAAGGGATCTCAGCTTTTTGTTGAGACTGATAAGGGAGGTTTTCCAGTCTTGTGACTTCATTTTTTTTTCTGCAATAGTTTCTTCCTTCTGTTGTTGAGTTTTTTGATGACTGGGGACCACCAGGTTGGTTTCCTATTTTTTTTTGGAAGAGAGCGTCTTAGTTCTATTTGGTATGTCAAGGTCCATGCATTTGTGTACATTTTCGTACAGTGAATTGGTGTATGATTCAGCAGTCATGCACCCATTTTCCATTGATATGGGTGCTGAGAAGTTAGCCACCTCTGTTTTTACGAGCCCAAAGTCGGCTTTAGAGAAGCTTTTCATGGTGGTCACCTTAGCGGGGGGGGGGGTGTAGGTGAGATGGAGATTGCCATGGTTATCAGTATGTGGTCAGATTTAACCAGGGAGGAATTGACTATAGGTGTGGAGCAACAGTCTCCCATGTTGGTGATAACCAGGTGTAGGATGTTGCTTCCTCTAGTGGGGGTCAGAATGAGCTGGTCCAGGGCATTGGAATTGATGAATTCCAGAAAGCGTTGGGCCTGTACATTGGTACTTGAACAGTTTTCCCAGATGATGGAAGGGTAGTTGAAGTCGGCCAGTAGGAGAGTATTGGGTTGGACCTTGATAGATTCCAGGGTGCTTAGGGCATGTTTGGGGTTCTGTAGCAGGTTATGACTTGTATCGGTGTGTGGAAAGGATGCAGAAAAAAAAGTACTGCAAGATCAAATTTATTTTCTTAGTCATAATGTTGCTTCAAATCACCTTTGGATGAAAATGTTGTTAAAAGTTCCTAAATGCACCCAGAGCTAAATTCAGTTATGTCCTCCACATTTACTACAGAGTAAACAATGGGGGAAAAGCTGAAGAGAAAAAAAAATAAGAGAAAAGAAAGGAAAAAAGTAATATGGATGTTATGGGTATGAGCACTATGTTGAGTGCATAGCCGGTTTTAGGCACCAGCGAACCCTGCGGTCGCTGGGGGCCCCCTGGTCCTGGGAGGCCCCCAACCACTGCAACTTATGTTATCTTGATATTTTGTAACATGTCTGTCAAACCAACAAAAGCTAGTACAGCAAACTTAAACCAGGTAAGTAATCTCCTTCAAAATTCAAAGATCTTTAGTTATAGTAACAATATTTTATCAAGTAACAAACTTTACAATTTCATTAAATATTTTACCAATGATATAATGCTCCAGCCTAGTTAAGCCCTGTTGGTGGACATCTTTTTCACTAAAATTAAAAACATAGCCAGTTTTAGGTACCTGCAATAACTGTGGCTGCAGGGAGCCCCTTAATCCTCATTGACTGTGTGGGGGCCCCACAAAAGCTGCTGTTGGTTGGGGAAAAATAAGGAGAAAAAAATTATTAATTTTCAGTGACACTCTTAACATGAACAGGACTGTAATATGACCCTGTTAGGACAAAGCTGTAATGAACATAAGCAAAGTAAGCACTACAGAGATCAGCAGCCCAGGGTGACCGATCTCGGTGCAAACTGTGGAGTTTAAGAAGAGCTGATGCTTCTAATTGTCAGGGATGGTTTCTTTTTCAGGGTTTTTATACATACTGGCAGAACAACTGATACTATAACTCTCAACGTCTTTGCTGAAGAATTCTGTTCAGTGATAAAAATAATAACATAATAAAGTCTCAAAATGAGGAACACATTTTATATATTACTCTAATTTACTTTGAAAAAGTTAATAGAATAACACATTTGCATCAACATGCATTTTTTAGACAATAAGTGTAAAACTATGATTACTTGATTTAGTGTGACAGAGTAAAATTATAAGACAAAATCAGGAATATCTGTGAAATCAGGGATAGTGATAGGTATTAAATTACTACTTACTGAGGTAAATAAAATTGTCTTATCCCTGTTGCTGTTTGATGACTGCTAAACAGCAATCACTGATCTTGTGTAGCAGTACTAGTGTTGTACAAGGTACTTGCTGAAATAAGTACAAAATTAACATTGGTGTGTGTGTATCTGTGTGTATAAAATATCACTGATTTTTATCAATGCACACATCCAGTAATGCCAGAACACACACATTATTCTTCTGGGTATCAGTAAAAATGTAGCTAACAAGTGATTATATTTCTAAAGTAAGGCATAATGTATGTCATAGGCATTCAGACACTTAGATCTTCTAGGTATCGGGTGGCCTCCACTCCCTAGATTGTATAAATAGATACAGGGGGCTCCCTTAATCATCCTTGACTGTGGGGACCCCAAAAAAGCTGATTTTGGTTGAGGAAAAAGGAGGAGAAAAAATGCTTTCATTTTCTGATTGCACTCTTTAGCCTGGATGGAGTTATATGATATGACCCTGTTAGTATAAAACTGATAATAGCCTCTGTCCTCAACCACAAACATTCTAAAACATCCCTGCTCAGATGTTTGTGTACAGAAATTTACCATAGGTTATGTGGGTGCTGGGGATTGTGTAGTCATCATTTCCTTTACTTTTCTAACAGACCTCAGAGGTATACAAAGAAAGTTACTTTAGCTCCTGTAGGGGCAGTGTACTGCCCGGTAGCAGCAAAGTAGAATACATTATTGCAGTCATTATTTATTTTCACTTTCCTCACAATCAAACATCACACACATATACAGCTGGCTGCCTTTTGGGGTTAGGATCGAGGAGTTAGTAGGCATGCTATATATATATGTATTTCAGCAGTCACTTGAAATACATGACTGTGGCCATTTGAACCTCTGCTTTTATCCCAATCTAACACCAGAGGGTTGCATAGGCAGTGACTGTCTTTTTGGGAGGATTAGTGATGTAGGCAGTATTCCCATGCAGGATCTGTGTATCCTCAGAATTTACTTTTTAATTTACTTGGAGCTTCTATTTTTGTCAGCTTTGAATTTTAAGTCTTGGGTACAGCTTATGTCTTCATTGAAAGAAAAAAAGACTGAAATTCTTTTTTTCTTACTCACAATTTTTATTTAGGCTACTTTTGGATTAAAAGGTTGGGAAATGCTCTAGCTTCTGGGGGCAGCGGCTTAATGGAGTTATTTCCTAAATGGTTATTACTATGCTGACTTGGTCAAGAAAGTATATCGAAAAGACAGAAGGAAAACTAAAGCTGAACAGCAACATTGAATTTCTTTCCTTAATCATCATTTCTGTTTAAGCCATCATTGGGTAAAAAGAAAAAAAAATAAACTTAAAAAGCACTTTAGAGCATATATAAAGTTATGGCTTCTTGAAAAAGCTGAAGAAAAAAGGTAAAATGTGAGAAATGGAAGAAAAAAAGTAATGTGCATAAGTGGAAAGCCCAACATGGGGAAAAGAGAGGGGAACTCTGGAGGGTGTGTGTGTTTTGTTTTTTTTGTTTTTTTGGCTGGGGCTGAAACAGTAACCAGTGCCTAGGGTTCCATTGCATATTAGTTCTGCCCTGTACATAGAGTTGTTCTAATGTATCCTTGTTACACCTAAATGGCAGTAACTGTAAATGTCCCTTTGTGAGATGGGCCAACACAGTGTGATATGTATGCCTGTTGTAATAAGATCATTGTAGCTAAAGGTCAGTTTGTGTGTACTACTCCTAAAAGCCTGCAGCTGGAACTAAAAAAATGGATAGAAGTAGTGGCAGTGACAGGGTGATACTTAGACTGAAAGTGGCCAGGGGCCCCCAACTTGACATTTGCTGGGGGCCCCCAAAAATGCTAACACCAGCCCTGGTTGAGTGTGGTGCACCATGGAGATGTTTGCCTAGTACACTATTTCATCTAAGGTCAACTATGTACAGTAAGCCTTTGCAATGTAAGACCAATACAGCTAAACATCAGTCACTGCGACTCTCTCTCTCTATCTCTGGGAAAGAACAACCTGGTATGGTACATACCTGCTGCAATGTAACAAGAATTGCTGCTGACTCCTCTATATGTGTGTACTGCTCATAAAGCTTTGTAGCCAGAGCTAAATGTTTGCCTAGGAATTGTGGCAGGCTCAGCAACAAGGTGACATCTGAAATGTTCGTGCTTCCTCTACCCCAACAATGAAAAAGACACAGAGATACGAGATGGAGACTGCTGCTGAGAACGTACAAGTTGGATATACCACACTCCTCACTTGCTACCACCCAAACCCTTACTAGGGGATGTAGTCTAGGAAATTATGATAAAATGTTAAATCACGTACATTTATTTTACTTACCGAAGTGATACATTTTCTACCAAATATCGCTGGAAATTACTTACACACAAACATAACGAACTATTCTGTTATTTGTGCTCTCGTTATCCCTGTTTTAATTTGTAAAAATGTACTATGGAGAATAAGTTTCGTTTCCCATAAAATATCACGCCCTCTGCTGTTTTTATTATTATTATTATTTTATAACAAAGATTTCAGAAGCACGGATAACGGACTTTTAAAACTGGCAAAACAGTCTTCTAGCTACATTTTCTTTGACAACAAAATATTAACACACAAGCCTTTACAAACTATGAACCGACAGTTTTTCATACACACCAAGCGGGATCCGCACACATCAATTACAACAAAGTAATGTCAGTACTCTTTGCAAGAACGAGGCGCCACTAATAAGTGTTAAGCTGAAATAGTGTAAATTCTGATATGAAAAAAATAACACAGTTTGTGCGAGAACAGTGGAAGAACAGATGACTATCCCTGACATACCAGGCGCAGTTGAAATAGAATAAGTACATACTTCTCAGCTGTTCCTAACTTTTGCTGAAAATGTTGCTCTCTCTTTTTTAATCAATTCTGAGAAAATATATGGTTGATTACCTTTAATACACAAGGTTACTAATTAAAGTTACATGTTTCCTTTCTTTAGCTGGAGTGGTCATCATGAATGGGCTGCGGCTTTGGGCCAGGGGCTTACAGTTATTTTACTAAGAAGAAATACCAGCATAAAATTGTTTATTGATTTGTTCTGCAAGTCTTCTCAAGTTAACACTATTAATATTTTAAAAAACATCCCTGATTATTTCTGGATTTTCCCCTCGTACTGGAGGAAAAAAAGTTGAGCGTTATGAAACATGATATAAATAACGATATGGCACAAACTCAACACAACTTTGAAAAGCAAGCTGCAACTTAAAAAGTTGCTACAAGACAACAATTTCCCCACGTACAGCACATCCTTGTTTACGGGATTTCCATAGTTTATTTAGCTTGTCATACCACACGACAGAATTCAGCAGCTAACTACAGCTGTTGCATTTTATTTTTCCAATAAGCCACGTGCCATCTACACATTTTGACCGCTGTCACTCTTTCTTCCGAAAAGGGCGAAAGATGGAAAAATTAAATAGCTTGTGTAGTGCGCGCATGAGGTTGACGTCATCCTGTATACAGCGCAAGATGGCGGATAGTATTCCTCTTCACCCGGTTCGGAATACCCAGAAAAGAGTCACTTACTATACAGCAGGGCGACCAAACAGGTAGAGGGATACCATTGGGTTATTAAAGTGGCAAGGCTTAAACTGGGTATCACTTTATTTGACAGTTGATAACACCTGGGCCAAGAACAGAAGCTAGACCAGGGGGTGTTAACCAATCATACTGCTATACTGGGAAAATAAATGTACTTACTTATTGCACATGTTGTACAGTATGCAGTCCAGTAATAGTAACATGGGATTAGGTTGGGTTCACTTGAGTCTTGAAGTGTTCATGAAAATTATAACAGCAAAATGCTTTTAACTGTGCTTTAACATTTCTGGTACTAAGCAGTGATCATAGACTATGTTGTCTTCATCAGGTGTAGTCTGATGAGTATATAGGTTATCCAGCACCACCAGTACCGCTGTAAATATGTGGATTAGTTATGAATGTCTTTCACCTACTTTACTTATATCTAGCAGCTGTTATATGAAAACGGGAAGTTTCTATCCTGCATTGTTATAACTGCGTGAGTGATGTGGGGAATTGTCATGTAAACTGCAGAATAAAATAAAGTGTCTTAATATTGGGGCTAAGTTGTTTAGGCCCTAATGTACAGAATTACTATTCTCAGACTATTAAATTGGAAGTGAATTACCGGTATGTTCTTTGAGTGAAAAAGAGTTAATAGAACTAGAACTGTAATAAAGACATTTTATTCTCAGTTGTATATGATACTGTCATGAGGCAAACTACATGACTGTTGATAGTTACTCATACTTCTCAAACTCTTAGAGCAAAAAAATCTGGACAAAGCCTAAAATGATGGGGGTGGATTTTAAATATTGCTCTTACAAACTTAGAAAGTTGATAGAATAACAGGTTTTGCATTAGCATGAATTTTCTGAAGGATGTGGAGAGTCTTAAACTCAAATGTTTGTCATTATTTAATGACTTCAATCCTCAGCTATTTACCAGAAAGTTAGAGTTTAGGAGGAACACACCAAAAATATGAGGCAAAAAATTGGATGTTTTGTGAAAATCTGTACAGTTGAGAGGTATGTGTTACGGCTTACTTATTTATGAGCATTACCATGGGCAGTGACTTGCTATCAGTACTGCCATTCCAGATTTTATCTACTCACATATACTTGCCCACAAGTTAATCTTTTATTTAGTTATTTGAGAGCAAGATCATGTGCAGCTGTTTGGAAGCAATGTTGCGTATTTCACAGCAGACGTGCTTGCCCACAAGTTCATTTTGCCTTGTAATATTATACGTAAATTGTTTTGATGTCTTGCATATAAAAACCTCTTAAAATATGACATTGAGATGACAGTGTATGTTTTAAGTTGCCACCTTATATTAAAATAGTGATGGAACTGAGTTTGTAGCTTTTACACTGGTATTAAGTTTTGTGTAGCTTATTTGTTTTAGAAATGATGTTATTAAGCAGCATAACAGTGCAATATATTTCAGTAAACTGGAATATTTGTATGCTGTTGTGAGGCGTCGTAAAAGCATTAATTGCATGGGTTTCTTTAGCTGAAGTGGTCATCAGGAATGGGCTGTGGCTATTAATGTTACTTTGTTTGGGCCAGGGGCTTATAGTTATTTTACTAAGCAGAAATACCAGCATTAAATAATTTGTTTATTGATTTGTTCTGTAAGTGAAATTAGTCAGTAAGATATGCCTTCTTCTGTCATATGTAGTAATAATAAATACTATGGTGTATTAGAATATTTACTACTATTAGTGTGTTGTATAGGTGATGAATTTTCCAGTTTGTACTCATTTTTGCCAATATTGATACAGTATGTTGTGTTATGTATTTGTGAGCAGGAAGTAATATTTTTTTTCATTTTAGACTAATAGGGTGTAGCTGAAGAAGAGCTGTTAGTAGTACAGTACATAAGCCTGTAAGGATCATAGGTGATTACTAGGCTATCTGCACAGAGGTTGTTTTAAGCCTAGCCATTTCATCCCCAATGTAATACCATGAAAATGCTAGTCAATATCTAAGATTGCATTTAGTGATGACTGCCCATGTCCAGGGGGTTGTGGGCACTATCCCTGGTAAGAATTTTCGGTGCCCCATCCACTCGTCCAATTTCCTGTTGAACAGTGTCATAGAGGTGCTCTGTCTCACATGAATTGGTAGCCTGTTCCAAAGATGAGACAGGTGCTGGAAGATAAATCTGTCCCTCCAGCATGTCCTGTTTAACTTGCAGGCCATATTTAGGTCCCTGGAACAGATAGCCCTAGTCCCGTTTTGATTTACTGATGTGCAGCAAGTTCATTAGGTTTGGGTCGTGGATTGCTAGGCATAAGTCTCCCCTAAGAAGTCTGTACGACATGGAGTATAGTGACCGGGACTTTAGGCAGTCTGTGTAAGGCACATGCTGGAGCCCCATAATCTTTGTTAGAAACCTTTGAGGTCTCTCCAGTTGCTGCAGGTGCTTTGTGCAGTACATGCCGAATGGGGCGTTACACTCAATTGTGGGCCGGATTAATGCTGAGTATAGAGGGGTAATAGCCTGTTTTGCTGTTGAGGTGATGCCTTTATTAATCAAGTATGCTACGTAGAAAGCCTTCCTTACAACAGTAGACACATGGTGGTCAAAGTTAAGGTTCCATTCAGCTTGTGATCCCAGGTCCCTTACCACTTTGTGGGCACCCAGGGTATTGTTTTTGATTTGATAGTGTGAAGGGACATTGTTTGTGCCGAAGGGAATGATGATGATTTTCTCTGCGTTCAGTTTGAGACTGTGACTAATACACCGGTCATTAGTCTGTGTGACACCCTCCTGGAGTATACTGACATCATTTGGGGATTCGATGATTGCACCTAGTTTGCAGTCATCTGCAAATTTAGTCAGCCACCATCTCATAGTTTTGACCTGAACTTCTGAGAAGTATATACCAAACAGTAGGGGGTCTGGCACTGACCCCTGTGTCACCCAGCTTGTAACAGGTCTGCTAGTTGATGTGCAGTCACCCACTTTGATAGTGCGTTTCTGGTTTGTGAGCCAGTTGGCAACCCATCTTACAATGAAGGGGTTTACATTCAGTTTGCTAAGTTTATCGGTAATGCCTGACTGTGGGATTATGTTGACAGCCTTTACAAAGTCGAGGTATGCCATGTGCACTGATTTGCCCTCGTCATTGGCTCTTGTCACATTTTCAAAGACGTCAACCAGATTTAACAGGCAGGATCTGCCCTTGACGATGCCAAATTGGGTAGGATCCAGGGTTTTGAGGTCACCTATGTCTTCATTTATGAGGTCCATAATGATATGTTCCATGACTTTACAGATGAGGCTGGTCAGGCTTATGGGGCTGTAATTCCCTGCGTCTGTTGCTAGGCCACCTTTGTGGAGGGAAAAACTGTTGCTGTTGTCCATTCCACAGGAATAAAGCCTGTGGTTCGGCTATGATTGAAAATGGTATTTAATGGTGATGCTAGTTCATGTTGTAGCCTGTTTAGAAGACAGCCTGGGATGTTGTCTGGTCCCATAAAGGATGTGTTTTTTGCATTGAACAAGGCTTTGAGGACCTGCTCTTCAGATATGTGGGGGGAGGAGGCACTTGGGGGAAGGTTTGTGATAAGTTAGGAGGGGGATAAGGGAGTGAAGTTTTTCCCAAACTTATCTTCTAGAAGGTTTGCTATCTCTGTAGGGTCAGTGTGTTTGATACCGTTGGTCACTAGTTCTGCACCTGCTTGGGTCCTACCTTTTAGGCTATGTATGTAGCTGTGAAAGGCTTTATGGTTATCCTTGGCTGTGCTTGCTACGTTTCTCTCAAAGGAGCCCTTAGTGGATTTGACAAGTTGTCTTATTTGCCTGTTGAGGCTGAGGAGGGTACTTTTCTATTGTTGGGGCCTTGCCTTTCTTTTCTTGGACTGCAACGTCTTGCGTTTTATTGTAAAGTTTGTTGATGCTGGATGTCCACTGTGGCAGCTTGTTTTCACATGGGGCTTTAGCTTTGATTCTTTTTGGTACAGATGAGTTTATACACTTATTCAAGTGATTGTACAGAGCTTTAGTGCAAGCTTCGGCAGAGTTGCCACTTCCAAGTTAGGGTGGGGCTTGGAATGCATTTATACCTTCACCTGACGGGGTGTAGTTTGTTTTGGTGAAGTTTTAGTCTGATTTCACCCTTTGTGAGTTCTGGTGTTAGTGCCAGCGCGAAGGTGACTGTTTTGTAGTCCGATTTAACTAATGAGTGTCTGACAACTGCGGCAGTGCATCTGTTTGACATGCTTCTCCTCCTCAGTGGTTCCTCAGAGCTGTACAGCACAAACACTATTCCCTGGGTTGCTTTGTGCATTGTACTGCATAGAAGCATAGGCTGGGCAGACTAATGTTACACAGGTGCAACAAGGAGTGCTTCCATGTCGCTCTAGTGGTGAGCTGGAGCCACCTCCTTTTCACCAGGATGGGCAGTGTGGTAGCAGTCAGTCACTCTAATCCTTTCTGTCTTGCCCTGCCCCCCTCCCTAGTGCCTGTGCTGCTAATTACAAGGTTTAATTTCTGTATGCCATAGCAAAGGGTGGTTGACTTTAGAGATATGAAAATCATGTTAAATGTATAAACAGGTGCACCACTAGTGGAGTATGCCTATGTTTCCAGTCTGTATAATTGACTGGTACGGCAGACTGTGCAAGTATTATTTTCTGATCATTGTAACTAGGGCTAAAAGAAATGAAAACTCTCCTAAGATGCTAAAGGATCACACCTCCTTTTTGAAACTTTAAACTCCTCCTCCCTCCTCCATCTTGCTGTATTAGGAGTGTAGTGGATCATATGTGCCAGTGGAAAACATAGCTTAATGGTCACTACATTGTGGCTTGGTGTCAGAAAGAATTGTATAGAAAATGCAGTCTCCAGAATTGCACAGTATAACTAATGTAGGATTTTACTACCTGTCTGCATAAGAGGAAACTGAGGTAGAAAACTGTTTTCCTCATCGGTGATGTCCGGTCCAGTGCGACTCTTACTTTCTTTACTGCTGTATCAGTCTGTCATTTACCTTTGGACCATCTGAGTGCTGTCTAATTCCTTTCTGCTTTTGTCATTACTACTGCATTCCATTTATGTATTTTTCACTTGTTCCATGTTATTACTTCAAAGATGCATTATTTTGTATTGCATTTGAACTGTCATATTGTAGAACATTCCATCAGCTGTCAAGTTCCTTTCCATCTTGAATATTAATCCCATTAAATATATGTTATTTGAGCATTTGTTTTTATTTATTTATTTGACTTTTGTAGGTTCATAAGATTAAACACAGCTAATGACCATTAGGGCTCTTATAAGCCTAGCCATGCAACCCAAAAGTGACACATACATTTGATTTACATAGGGGAATGCTTTATTGGCTGCATCTGTCTATCAGAGTAGTAGGTGCCAGACTGGAGTGAATTTCAGATTACCCATCCATTGGTCAAAGTTGAGCTTAAATAGGTTGGCTGTTCCAGAGAATAGGATTCTCTGAGAAATCTTTCGGTCTCTGCAACATGTTCTATTTGTGTTGCAAGAAAAGTGTAGGTCTTTTGATGTAGTAGTTCTGATGCTGTCTGTTTTAAGGCTGTACAAAAGGTTCGTCAAAACACAGTACATGGATGCCTTATACACCAGGTAGAGATCATCTATCGGTAGTCATATAGAGAAATGATGCAGAGCAAAGAGACAAGTCTTTGAGGTGATCAGCATAGGACATTTTATTTACTGCCTATACTCTTTTTGTAGGGAACCTTTGTGGACATTACAGTTGCTGCATGTCAGGTACTTGGCACTGTACTTTTTTTTTTAATTTCTCCAAATCTTTTGGGTTTTTAATACCATGATGGGAATGGACCTCATTCCTAAGTCAAAGTATGATTAAAATTCATGAAATTAGTATTGTTTCAGTCTTTGATGTCAGCCAGAAGTGCTCTTTGTAGCACCTGCAATGTGTCCAGTAATGACTCCCCCTGCATTTCATATGGAGTTACATGTATCAGAAACATATCTAAATACAAGTGTATATTGTTTTTTTTATAAAACCCATTGCTCCTACTACTATTGGAACTGTCTGGGTAGTTTTCTTCCATATTGCTCTTGTTTCTGCCTGCAAATCCTGATATTTTATGACTTTGTGTGTGTCTGTACACAGGACACTAGTCACTGGGTGTAGCAATTTCAGTAATCAATGCTACTTTTGTCTTCTTTTCATGAACCACTATATCTGGTTTTCTCACATCTGTCTCTTGAACTGTTGGTAATGGGTGATCCCATGTGATGTAGACTTCATCATTTTCTGTGATGCTTTATGGCTCATATTTCCAGTGTTTTTCAGCCATGTCAGTACCATAGTGTTTGCACAATCCCCATTGCAACAGTCTTGCCACATTATTATGCCGTTCAGTATACAGTCCTTCTGCCATTATGTCACAACTAGCATCAAGGTGTGCAACTGTTTCCAATTCTGTTTTACAAGATCTACTTTATCTGTTTCTCACACACATTCACTGGACTAACCAACGTGTACATAGTCCACTGTCTTGGGCTGCCAGTATTAACCTTTCATCTTTTGATTTGAATTTACTTCTCCTTAACCATTCCTGCATTTGATTCTGATCAACATGAGGTTGTCCTAGGAGGCTTCTATATTTATGCATTTTCCACATTTCTTGCCTTCTCATCTGATGCTTCATCTTATATTCTTTCCTTTGTTTTTTGGCACATTTAGTTGCTGCCTTATTTTTATTTACTTCTGGTTTGATTTCCATTCCTGCTTAACACCAATATGCTTCTGCTAGACTAAGAAGGGAAGTCATCTTAGATTTATTCTTCTCCTGTTTCAAAACTTTCTCTATATTTGGGTCTTGTGAGGTCAGCAGATATGTATGCAGTCCCACAATTGCATATCTATACATGTAATTGTAATGAATTTCAAGGAGGCCCATACCTCCTTCAGAACAGGGAATAAATGTATAATCTTATGCACTGAATTTTATAAATCATTTGATGAGCATGAAGTATCTTTTTTCGCTATCCTGTCTAATCTGTCCAACACCTTTTGGGGCCAGTCAGTCACTACAAAGCTCTGTTAGGACAGGAAGAGCAAATTGGTTTATAGGGTGAACTTTGTTTCTAGATGTCAACACTGTTTTAAGGATTAATTTTTTTCTGAAATATTCCTTACTAAGTTTTATTTGCATTTGTTTATGGTAATCACATTGTACTTTATGGTGGGTCTGATGAGAGCTGAGTACTGTGGTACGATTACCTCTCTGGACCCAGTTGCCACGCCCTTGCTTATAAGTTTGCAACATAGAAGTATTTTCTTATTACATTGGACACATGTTGATCAAAGACTAGGTTAATATCTGCATGCATTCCCAGGTCATTGACTAGTGAATCAACTTTTAGGGTAGTTATCTGGGGTTCTATAATGCATTTCTTGGCATTGAGTTTTAAGCCATGGCTTTGGCACCAAGCTTTTGTCTGTGTTATACCTTCATTAATTGTGTTCTGGTCTTGGGAGAGGATTCAGTGACTGCCCCCAGTTTGCAGTCATCTGTGAACTTGGTCAGGCAAAGGCCTTTGACATTGGCTTTGACCTCTGAGAAGTAGATGCCAGAGAAGAGCGAGCCCAGCACAAAGTCTAGAAGGACTCCTAGTGACCACCCTCTTTGTGGAGGTGACCTCACTCATCCTAACCGCCTGGGATATATCTATGATCCAGCTAGCTCTTCAGCAAGTTATCAAGTGGTTTATACCTAGTTCCGTAAGTTTGTTGACAATGCCCGAGTGGAGTGTTGTATCAAATGCTTTAGTCAGATCTAGGTAGGCAGTATGCACCGCTTTCCCCTCATCCATTGTTCTAGTGACCTTTTCAAAGAAGTCCACGAGGTTCAGTAAGTATGACCTTCCTTTGTCAAAGCCAAATTGGGATGGATCCAGTATCTGGAGATCTCCTGTACTCTTGTTAATACTTTCTATGGCTTTGCAAATAGAACTAGTCAGACGAATGGGTATGTAGTTTTCAGGATCTGTTGAAGGGGGGGGGGTGACAGTCACAGTCCTCCATTCTCATGGCGCACAGCCTGTTTTAAGACTGTAGTTAAATAGTGACTCGAGGGGTCCTGGTAACTTGTATTTTAGACTATTCAGGAGGCAACTTGGCATGTTATCAGGGCCCACTGAGGCCGTCTTCTTGGCTTTAGTGAGTGTAACCAGTACTTGCTTCCTGGTAATATATGGAGGAGTTATGTTTGAGGGTGTTTCTTGGGGGGATGGTTAGGGGTGACAGATTATTAGCCATGTAGTCCCATTGGTCCATTTTCACAGGCAACTCTGGGGGAGGGGTAAAGTCCCCACATAGAGCCAGTGCATTTACAAATATATATGTAAATGTAGGGTGTGTGTTTTTTTTAACATCATTGGGACATAAGCAGGTAGCTTAGAGAAAAAAGAATGTAGCTCTCCCATACTGCCTTAGAGGGCCCACAAAGGCCATGAAAATTTATCATAAGATGCTAGGTCCCATGGATAAGTACTATATGTGTTAGCAATTTACACACTTTATTTGTGGATGCAAGAAGAGGTCATAAAAAAGGTTTGAGGGTATTGGAGAAACTCTGCTGTCTTTGTTAGGACAAGGAATTGTACAAGGTGGGTATGGGACATAGCAAGCAACTGTCCTTGGCTTTGCTGGTGTTGGGGGGACAGTAGAGAAGTACATTTCTTTGGGTGGAGTACTAAGATTGGGGTGGGTAAATAAAGTAGGAGGACCATCTGACTGGAAAAGGGAATAGGAGAGCTGTATGTAGGTCAGTCAGTCAAATTCTTGTAGAGTCACGTAGTGATACATTATCATAGGTTTCTCCCAGAAGGAGTCTTACACTCAGCTTTGTATATTGCAGGAGTAGATCGATTTATTTATGAAAGAGGAAGAAGGAAGCCGTTTCTTAAATAGTATATGTTTGTGATGGAACATGTGCCAGGCTAACTTGTTACCTTTTCCTAAAATGTCACTGAGCTGTTATTGGAAGGAATTTCTTTTTTTTCTTATTCCTGCACCATTTAGGGTAAAGATGCAGGGCAGGTTTCTCTTCAGCCCACTCCATGCTAATTACCTCATTGCACCTAATTCCTTATCTTTTTGCCCACTTAACCTATCTATTTATCTACTTAACATTTGTTGACTGGGAAAGTCCAACTAGGACGGGAGCCTATTTTTAGCAGAGGCCCGGGGAGATGCACTCCAGATGTATGCCTTTTCAAAGACTCATTAGCCATGTTTAACAATAGATTTAACCTTTATCAGCTGAGTAAGTATCCTCCAGCAGGCACATGCATAGCAGGTGGCAGCTTCACTGGTTTGATGGCATTAAGTAGGTAGTAGACTTTTACAGGGCAATATTTGCTAGCATATGGTCCTCCTGGGTTATGCTTCTTTGCTTTCCTGGGTAGAAGTATGGCATACAGCGATTCACTGTAAGCTGCCTTACACTGAGCCCAATATTCAGTAGCAGTACTTTTCCTGTAGCAGGCAGTTGCTGTTGAGTGCAAATCCCAAGCTCCATTTATCCTTTCACAGCTATGATTATAACAATGCCTAAGTAGAGGGCTTTCTCTTTGTGTATGTTTTTAAGTAGACCTTAATCACAATGCTTGGGGTTTCCTAGCTAAAAGGATAAGGCTATTAAAGGAAAACTCAACACCTATTTATCTAGAGGCTCTTATTGGTCCAGAGGTAGACACAACAGCTCTACAGTTCAGGTGGTGGTACATTGCTCTGACTATGGTGTACAGGGTACTGGGTTTGACACTTGGCAGGGCTGATTATTTTGTGCCCACTGAATGGCGCACAGCGGTTATCCCACTCCACAAAGGAGGAGCCACCACTGACCCCAGGAACTACCGCCCTATTAGCCTGACGAGCCTGGTCTGCAAGGCCGTGGAACGTATCATCATGGAACGTATAAACAAAGACATTGGTAATCTCCAAACTCTCGACCCCACCCAGTTCAGGTTTGCAAAAGGCAGAGCATGTCTACTAAACCTGTTAGACTTATTTGAAAGTAGTCACTAAAGGGTAAAGTGGTTCACACAACCTATCTAGATCTCACCAAGGCTGTCGACACCATCCCCCACTCTGGAATTATAGCTAAACTCACTAAACTAGGTATAAATCCCTGTGTCACAAGATGGGTTGCCAGCTGGCTCACTGACAGAACCCACATTGTGAAAGTAGCAGACTCCAAATCCAACTTCAGACCAGTGACAAGTGGAGTACCACAGGGTTCAGTCCTGGGTCCTCTCCTATTTGGTATGTGTTTCTCTGAAGTACAGGCTAACACAGAAGGTCTTTGGCTAACGAAGTTTGCAGATGACTGCAAACTAGGAGCCATAATCGAAACTCCTAATGATATGGACATCCTTACAAAAGGGCCTCACTGAGACAGATGCCTGGTGTCAAAGCCATGGCCTCAAGCTCAATGCCAAAAAAGTGCATTGTCATCCCCTTTGGTAAAAACTATGTATCCATGAACTACCACATAGGTGGTAGTCTACTTAACACTGAAAGTGTGATAAGAGACCTTGGGACACAGGTGGACAGTAGTCTCTCCTGTGATAATCACATCTCCACAAAAGTCACAAAATCCTTCTACGTGGCACACCGTATCACAAAAGGTTTCCCATTCAGGAAAAAAGAGGTCATTGTTCCTCTCTACTCGTCTCTCATTAAACCCATTATAGAGTACAATGCCCCTTTTGGTATGTACCTCACAAGGCATCTACAACAACTGGAAGGGCTGCAGAAATACCTCACAAAGAGGATTACCATCCTCAAACAGATGCCCTACGCAGACCGTCTCAAAAAACTCTAGCTTTACTCCATCACATATCGCCTACTCCAAGGCGATGTCTGCCTAACATACAAAGCTATGTCAGACCCAGAGCTGTTGGACATGCTCCACTTAAAGAAATCCCAATCCCTCTGAGCTACACGCTCTAGGGACCTAAATCTTGTCACCACAATAAACAGAATATGCTGGAGGGATAGATTCCTGTCCCAGAGACTTCCCATACTCTGGAACAAACTACCTGTCTATATTAAACAAAACTCCTCATTAGCACTCTTCAAGAAAAATCTTGTTGATTGGATGGGAAATAGGAAATTCACTCTGGAGATCACCTCTGTGGCTCTGCTCGACAGGTGCACAGGAAAATAATTTTCTTGGGTGGCAAAATCCAGGGTACCTTTTTGGCTAGGTTTATGTAGGCCCTAGGGCCCGTAGCCTAGTACCTACCTATGAACATGAGCTGGGTACTGGGTTCGAGTCCAGAACGAGAGATAATGTTTATCCTTTCACTTCTAGCAGTGTGTAAGCACAGAGCTTTCTTGTGTGTGTGATTGCTTGCATTCTGTCCTATATGAGGAGAGTTATTAGATGTTGTCCAGTCAGTCGTTCTCCCAGTAAACTGCCTTTCTACTTATTTTCCTCCATTCCTAAACCCAGGTGTCTACATCAAAGATCTGTACAAACCTTCTGTGTCATCAAGCCCGGGACACGTTTTTACTATACATTAGTAATTGAGAAAACACTTAATGCCTTACAGGCAGTGAACTCTGTATAGCCACATGAAAAAGGCAAATCACCTTGAATGTTTATCATCTGAGTTGTTGTCCAGCATTAAGGTAAAAATGGAGGAGTACTTGGTGCAGAAAAGGGCATTTTTAGGCACTTTGTTAAACAAACATAAAATGTGTAAATGGTGTGTGTGTGTGTGTGTGTGTGTGTGTGTGTGTGTGTGTGTGTGTGTGTGTGTATATATATATATATATATATATGTGTGTGTGTGTGTTTGGGTGAAAATAAATGAATTAATGAATATGAGGTACAACTTGTGATGACTTCAGCTAGTTAATTTTGGCAAACTGGTTTGGATGCATTTGTAAAGATGTGTGTGTCTGTCTGTGTATGAAGATGTGCATGTTGCATGTCATTGTGTATTCAAAAGCCACTGTGTTTTAACCACTTGCTTATCCCCATGATGCCTACATCAAGGGTGTTTTTTTTTGACAGATGGCATTCTGTTTTGCCAAAGTATTTCTGTTTTGGTTTGCTATTATACACATTTGCTGTGGGGCCTTTTCGCTTTTATAGCTGTACATATGCAGGGGAGCCCGCAGGATTTTTTGCAGGGGGCTGCAAACCCAAAGCGTCCCCCACACAGCCCCACCATGCACCCATTTCAGTGTCCTACTACTTGGCTGATGTTCATCGTGTTACACTGCTGCAGTCATTCGGTCCCGCAGTCGGCCAGAGTTCCAAAGTCTTGGTCCGGCGTCGGTTGCTGTCGCTTCTTCCCTGACGTCAGTGCGCCAGGGGTATATAAGATGCATCCAACGCCATTTTCTTCAGTCTTTCTTGTTGCACGGTGCCCGAAGCAGAAGCAGTTCGCAAGTGCCGGTCAGCCGACTCCTGAGATTTTCGAAGTCGAATTTCAGATCCGAAGTCTTCAATAAAGCTAAGTACCCCATTGGGGGAACTTTTTTCTTGCCTCAGACCGATGTCAGAAAAAGTTAATAATTGTATTTCTTGTGGGAAGCAAATACCTCATAAGGACTTCCACTCTTACTGTATTCCATGCCTAGGCCCTGATCACGACGTCACTAGTTGTCGGTTTTGTGACTGTATTCCATGCCTAGGCCCTGATCACGACGTCACTAGTTGTCGGTTTTGTGCTAGATTTAACAAACGCACTATAAAAAGATGTTTTGATTTTGCTTTGCACTACTTTGGATGAAGGTTCAATTATACTATGCCATCAGATCAACTGACGACCGCAATACCGGAAAAACGCAAGGACAAGGATAAAGACAGGCATCCGAATCCCAAAACCGACGAAACCTCTTCTAGGCCATTCGCTGGTTCTCAGTGAGGCGCTTTTGCAGTCCCTGACTCCCGCTACCTCAGAGCCACAGGCCGCCTCCGACTCCTACGTGGAGACAACTAGGCCTCTGGAAACTTAAGGTATTGGGGCCTACGGAAACTAATCCCTCAGATGGGTCCGGAGCCGCTGAGCAGACCTCGGCATCTGAGGGTGTTTTCTGACCTTCACAACTAACCATTAAAACAACAGCCAAGACAAAAGTACCATTAAAGACAAAGAAACAAGTACAGCATTCTCCTGGACAGTCCTCCATGCCTAAAAAACAGATGCTTAAAATGGCCGAATACCTCATTACTCTAATCAGGGGTTCCCATCCCCCTCCTGAGAAAAAGCCTAGGCAGGATACAGACTATGACTCCTCTGATTCCTCTTCAGACCAGGGATACTCTCTAACCCCCTATGAGGATTCTAATGCTGAAGAATCTATCCCTTCAGCCTCTCCTCCTGAGGATTACTCTTTTGGGGAAACTTTACATACCATGAGGGAGCATTTCCATTGGGAAAGTCAGGATTACTCAGAATCGAAGAAAAGGCTCAGGGAATTCCTTTTATTGCCTCAGTACAGGCCCTTAGCTATTCCACCTGTGCTTGATATTGTGGATGATGTGTTCTCTGAATCCAGCTTATCTCCTGATTCTTTGCCCCTGCACCAGCCAAGCCAGACAGATATTATAGAGTCCCAGACTCTCACAAGGTTCTTTATAAAAACCCTTTGGTGGATCCAGAAACTATTTCCCAGGGTCCAAAAGGGGCTAAGGCTTCCATTGCAAAAAATCCAGTGCCCTCGGACAGAAATTCCAGAGCTTTGGATAGATGGGGGAAGAAAGTATACACTTCTGCAACTTTAGCAGTAAGAGCTTTAAATTGCCAGTTTCACATGCTTAAGTACCAACAATATTTAATGGCTCAGTTAAAACAGAAAATGCTTGCAAGCTCAGAAGCTGCTGATTGTAGAGAGATGCAGGATTTATTGCATGCAGTTGAACAGGTGGGAAAACGTACTCTACAATGTGGTTTTGATTCTTTAGAGGCCTCTTGTAGGGCTGCAGTTACAGGTTCTGTGATTCAAAAACATGCTTGGTTAAAAGAACAGAGTTTACCTGATCATGTTAAGGCAAAATTATTGGATGCTCCTTTACAGCATGATACCTTGTTTGGTGTTAAGGCAGAAGAGGTGTTAAAGAAAATGGAGGATAAAGCAAAACCTATGCAAACAGTCAAGGATTTCTTACAGGTACAGCCACCTCGATTTAGCAGAAATTGGCCAACAAAGAATTGGTCCTTTCCAGTGTCGGGCAGGCCACAGAGAGGCAGATACAGATGCCCAAGAGGCAGATCTCAACCCCAAGGCTCAAACAGACGACGACAGTGGGGCACCTCAACCCCAAAAGGAGGTGAGGACAAGTCTCAACCTTACAGGAAACAGTCACAATGACTTTCCCCTTCGTACGCCAAGCACTTCCCTTTTAGAAGCCCCCTTAGGGGGAAAACTAGCACTTTTTTCTCAAAACTGGCAAACAATCACCCAAGACAAATGGGTTCTGAATATTGTGTCTCAAGGTTACAGGTTCCACTTTCATATTTTATCAAGGCTAAAAGGAATGCCAGACCTGCCACAAAATCAATGTGCAGAGGCACAAAAATAAATTTCAGTCCTCATGGACATGAGAGCTATTCAAAAAATACCACAACAGGAACAAGGACAAGGATTTTACTCAAGACTCTTCCTGGTCCCCAGAAAGAACAAGGCCTGGAGGCCCATACTAGACCTTTCAATTCTAAATACTTACCTGGATATTCCGAAATTCAGAATGTTGACATTACAGCAGCTTCTACCCATGCTGGGCAAGAAGGCTTGGCTTGTTACTCTGGACCTCAAAGAGGCATACCTGCATGTCCCTATCAGACAAAATTGCAGAAGATTCCTCCGATTCAAAGCTGGTACAATGCACTACCAATTCTCTGTACTGCCCTTTGGCTTATCTACTGCGCCCAGGGTCTTCACAAAGTGCTTGGCACCAGTAATTGCATATTGTAGACAAAAAGGAATTCAAATATATCCATACCTGGACGACTGCCTCATTTAAGCAGAGACAAAGGACATTCTTCTACAGCATCTGGTGTTTGTAAAAGGGTTGTTAAATTCTCTAGGGTACACAGTAAATGAAAAGAAGTCAAAACTAGTGCCCTCACAACAGATTATATTCCTGGGTGCCAGCTTAAATACAATGGCCCAGATGGCCTACCTCACGCCAGACAAACAAGTGCAACTAACTCATTATTTTCAACTACTGGCAAAATTCTGCAGGCCCTGGGATTCATGGCATCCTGCATACTACTACTACCATATGCCAGACTACATATAAGGAAATTACAATGGTACCTAAAAAGTGTTTGGACTCAACACTCTCACAGTTTAGAAGCAGTAATACCAATGATTCCCTGCCTACAACAGGAGTTTCGATGGTGGGCACAGGCATGTCACCTAAACAAGGGTCAGCCTTTTACCCTACCCACGGCCAAGCAGACTCTAACAGCAGATGCTTCAGATTACGCCTGTGGAGCACACATGGCAGGAAAATGCATTCAGGGCAAGTGGACCACAGACCAGATGCATCTTCATATCAATCAAAAAGAGATGTTGGCTGTTCAAAATTCCCTAACAGCTTTCAAGGACCTTCTGCATCCAGGACAATTATTATTAAAGACAGACAACACCACAGTAATGTGGTACATAAACAAGCAAGGGGGCACTCATTCATATCCCCTATGCAGGCAAGCCATGACCTTGTGGAACACAGCTCTAACGTATCAAGTTCACCTGCAAGCACAATTCCTGCCAGGAAAGAAAAAATACTCTGGCAGACGATCTAAGCAGAAATATAATGGACCCTCATGAATGGAAATTGAATCCACAAATCTTCAGCATGGTAATGCAAAAATGGGGATGCCCAGACATAGATCTTTTTGCCTCCCCACTGAATTGCCAACTACAAAAATTCGGCACAAGGACTCATCACAAGCAAGCATGGAAAGTGGATGCTCTTCTGTTCAGCTGGAAAAACCTAAAAGTTTATGCCTTCCCACCACTGCCTCTCCTTTCAAAGGTACTCCTAAAAGCCAGACAAGAAAAAACACAGATGATCCTGATTGCTCCAGACTGGCCATGCCAGCACTGGTACCCTATCTTAAGGAACTTAGCTCAAGGCCCACTATGGATTTTTCCTCAAATTCCGCACCTTCTGACTCAATAAAACAATCAGATCCTGCACGGTCAGCTCAAAACCCTAAACCTGGCTGCATGGCAGATTCATTAGTCAAACAGGCAACACCTCTCTCTAAAGCTGTTATGAATGTCATTTTGGAGGTCAGGAGGCCTAGCAACAGGAAAGCTTACTCAGAAAAATGGAAGAGATTCTGTGCCTGGAACCAAGCTCAAAACTTTGACCCTCTTGTTCCAAACATTCCTCAAGGCCTATCCTTCTCATCAATTAAGATCCACGCCTCTGCCATTTCAGCACATTACAACACGGATCCTCCTTTATTCTCTCATCCCTTGCTAAAACAGTACCTCAGAGGGGCTAAAAACATAAGACCACCCCGGAGAGCACCATCACCAACTTGGGACCTCAATTTTGTTTTGGAAAAACTAACCCTGCCACCTTGTTTGCCAGCCAATACAGCCAATCTAAAATTTTTATCATGGAAAACAGCTCTGCTCCTGGCAGTAACTTCAGCATGAAGAGTCTCAGAGCTACAGGCATTAATGGCAGTGGAACCTTTTATAATTTTTCATCAGGGCAGGGTTTCTAAGGACAAACCCTACCTTTATGCCAAAGGTGGTATCTAGTGTGGCTCTTAACCAAACCATCCATTTGCCAACTTTTTATCCAAACCCCCAGAATAAAGGGAAGAAACTTCTGCATTCTTTGGACATACACAGGCAGCTATGCTTCTTCTTGGACAAAACAAAAGCTTTCAGGAAAACTGAGCAACTGTTTGTAGCATATGCTGCAGGAGCACAGGGCAAGGCTATCTCAAAGCAGACTATATCCAAATAGTTAGGACACTGTATACGTTACTGCTACACACAGCATGGAAAATCAGTCCCAAATAACATTAGACCACATTCCACCAGGGCAACAGCCACTTCAACAGCCTTTCTCAGAGGAGTACCTACCAAGGAAATTTTGGAGGCTGCAACTTGGAGTTCAGTGCACACCTTTACCAAGCATTACCACCTGCCTCTTTACTCTAAATCAAAAGCAGGATTTGCCACTGCAGTTCTGCAGGGCCTCATAGCCAATCCTAACTCTTTATAGACCAGCCACCCAACCTTAGCTTTGGGATTCTACCCAAGTGTAATGACTACAGCAGTGTAACACGATGAACATAGTACAGTTTTGTACCTACCATAAATGTAGATGTTTGAGTGTTCACACTGCTGCAGTCCAGGTTACCCTCCCTCCATCCCCTCTAAACTAGCTGGACTTATCTATACCTTTCTATCCTATACAACCTTTGTGGTGCATTTGCTTGTAACTGAAGGTATTGTTGTTATTTTTATATGTATATTTTTTATTAGCAATATGTATTGCCTACCTACTTAGGGGCACCTGACATCTGGGGCAAGAAAAACTGAGGAAAATGGCGTCGGATGCATCTTGTATACCCCTGGCACACTAACGTCAGGGAAGAAGTGACAGCAACCGACGCCGGACCAAGACTTTGGAACTCTGGCTGACTGCGGGACCACCTGACGGCAGGATAACCCAAGTGTAATGACTGCAGCGGTGTGAACACTCGAACATCTACATTTATGGTAGGTACAAAACTGTACTTTTCTCCCCATTTACCCTAAACACTGTAATGTGCATTATGCTTTACTTCTACAATGATCATTTGGATTTCATTTAAAACTTATTTTAAATTTTATAGCACAAACACTGATAGACATCTGCTAAACAAAGCAATACAATCTCACAGACTTTGCATTAAAACTTCTCTACCCTTGAAACTCACATTCATTGAAACAGCATTGAAATCCACATTCAAAGAAAATGCATCTGGCTAGTGGCAGATTAAGTTTACCTTTGGGCTGTTTTCAAATCACAGGCCCTTTGCAAACATATTTAGTGTTCTTTGATTCACCTTCCTGATTGTTTTAAATTACATTCCTTGTATAATGCAGCACACTTTAGTGTTTTAAATGTGTTGTTTTGAACATTTTTTTCTAGTAAGCAATGAAATAACTATGAAACAAATAAATAGAAAAATAAATAACTGCAGAGAGACACAGACCACAATATTCAATGAAACAATTAAATAGACAGAAAAATAAAATTGAGTACAATCTTTAACACTGCAAGTTTGTACTTAACTCAGCTAGTAATGCAGTTGATTATAGGTATATAGCAGAAAGCCAAACAACTCGGATATTGAGCAGTAATCCGACCACAATCTAATCGCCTTGGAAATCCACCCCCCACCCCCCCATCCCGCAAAGGTAACCACCATGAAAAAAACTTCTCCAAAGCTAACTTTGGGCTCTTAAAAACAAAGGTGGCTAACTTCACAAATGGAGAATACTTGCATGACTGCCGAATCATACAACAATGCACTGTACGAACACGTACACAAATGCATGGATCTCGCCATACCCAATAGAACCAAGACGCTCTCCTCCAAAAATAGGAAGCCAGTCTGGTGGTCCCCTGCCATAAACAAACAGTACAACAGAAGGCGGAATAAGGTGAAGTCCCAAGACTGGAAAAACTCCTTTATCAGCCTCAACAAAAAGTTGAGATCCCTCATCAAATCCTGTGAAGCTAGCTATGAAAACAGAATTGTGGCAGATAGTAAAGACAACCACAAAGCCTTCTATAGTTATGTAAAGAATTTCCATAGCAATACCCATATTTGCTCTGAGCTACTGCACAATAGTACTTACTATATCAAGCCAGCAGATATTGCCAATATACTGGCCAACAGATTCAGTGCCAACTTTACCCCTCTCTCCCCTCCCAAAGGACCTATCACATTAACAGTAGATTGCCAGGCACCCAGTATTACTGCTGCACAGGTTAAAACAGCACTGTCCAAGGCCAAGAGTACAGCTTCTATTGTACCTGACAATATCCGTGGCTGTGTTCTACATGAACTAAAGAGTGAACTGGCACCTCACCTGTGTGCTCTGTTCAATCACAGCCTCACCTCATGCTTTGTCCCTACCGAATGGCACACTGCTACAGTCATCCCTCTCTACAAAGGAGGAGTGACTACAGACCCTGGGAACTATCTCCCCATTAGCCTGACAAGTCTGATATGCAAAGCTATGGAATGCGTCATCATAGGTTCATAGGTAGGTACTAGGCTATCTGCCCGAAGGCATTTATAAGCCTAGCCAGAATGTGTTGGCTTTCACCATCCCCTTGGATTAGTTCCCTGTGCCTCTGTCCAGCAGAGCCATTGAAGTGATCCCTGGGGTAAACTTTCTGTTTCCCATCCACTCATCAAGGTTTCTCTTGAAGAGGGTTAGCAAGGAGCTCTGCCTAATGTAGATTGGAATCTTGTTCCAGAGCATGGGAAGTCTCTGGGACAGTAATCTAGCCCTCCAGCACGTCCTATTTATTGTTGTGGTGAGGTTTAGATCCCTGGAGCGTGTGGCTCTAGGGGATATGGTTTTCTTTAGGTGGAGCATATCCATCAATTCTGGGTTGGACATGTGAGGTACTTCTGTGGTCTTTCCAGTTGTTGCAGGCGTGTCTTGTAAGGTACATCCCAAATGGGGCATTGTACTCTATGATGGGTCTGATGAGTGATGCGTAGAGGGGCCCAATGACCTCTTTCGATCTGGATGCAAACCCTTTTGTGATTAGGGTGGGCGACATAGAAGGATTTTCTAACCACTTTGGCAATGTGATTATCAAAGGAGAGGTTACTATCTACTTGGGTCCCCAGATCCCTATTACATTTTCCGTATTTAGGGGGCTACCACCTATGTGGTAGTTTGTGGGTACTTTGTTTTTTCCAAAAGGGATGACTGTGCACTTTTTGGCATTTAGCTTGAGGCCATGGTTTTGACACCAGGTATCTGTCTCAGTAAGACCCTTTTGGAGGATGTCTGTGTTAGCCGGAGAGTCAGTTATAGCCTCTAGTTTGCAGTTGTCTGCGAACTAGGTCAGCCATAGTCCTCCTGTGCTTGTCTGTACCTCAGAGAAGTATAAGCCGAACAGGAGGGGTCCTAGGACTGAGCCCTGGGGAACGCCACTTGTAACCAGTTTAGAGTCGGACCTAGCTCCCACAACTCTTACCATGTGGGTTCTGTCCGTGAGCGAGTTTGCAACCCATCTCGTGATGTAGGAGTTTATGTTCAGGCTGGTGAGCTTGTCTGTAATACCTGAGTGGGGAATGGTGTTGAAGGCATTTGCGAGGTCTAGGTAGGCTGTGTGGACCACCTTTCCCTCGTCTATAGCCTAGGTAACTGTCTCAAAGAAGTCCACCTGGTTTAGGAGGCATGATCTGCCCTTAACAAAGGCGAACTGGGAAGGGTCCAGTGTTTGGAGGTTTCCAGTGTCTTTGTTAATGAGATCCATGATGATGCGCTCCATAGCTTTGCAGACCAAGCTAGTCAGGCTTATAGGGTGATAGTTCCCAGGGTCCGTTGTGGCTCCACCTTTGTGGAGGGGAATAACCGTTGCTGTGCGCTACTCTGTGGGCACGTAGCCTGTGGAGAGGCTGAGTTTAAAGAGTCTGTTTAGGTGAGGGGTTACTTCATCTTTGAGTTCGTGTAGGATGCAGCCTGGGACAATGTCCAGCCCCATTGATGCTGTGTTTTTGGCTTTGGAGAGGGCTGTTTTAACCTGAGTGTCTGTGATTTCAGGGGAACTACATTCTTCTGGTATAGTTATGGGCCCTTTAGGGGGTGAGAGGGGGGGGTGAAGTTTGCACTGAACCTGTCTGCCAGGATGTTGGCTATATCGGTCGGTTCAGTGTATTTTGTGCCATTCTGCACTAACTCCGAGCAGATCTGAGAATTGCCACTTAGATTCTTGCCATAGCTAAAGATTCTTGACATAGCTAAAGAATGCCTTGTGGTTATCTTTGGAGTCCATGGCAATTTTCCTTTCAAAGCTAGCCTTGGACGATTTTATAATGGAACATAGTTTCTTGCTGATATTGATCAGGGATGTCTTCTCTTCTTGGGATTTTACTCTTTTTCTGTACTAGTTTCCTCCTCCTTCTATTGTATAGCTTGTTTATGGCAGGGGTCCACCAGACTGGTTTCCTTTTCTTGGAGGAGTGAGTCTTGGTTTTGTTTGGGATAGCATGATCCATGCATTCTTGTAGTTGCCCACAAAGTGCATTAGTAAAGGATTTTGCAAGTTGGACAACGTTATTCTTTAGCATGGGGGCTTTGAAACATCCCACCTCGGTCTTTAGTAAGGTGAAGTTTGCTTTTCGAAAGTTTTTCACGGTAGTTTCTTTGACCGGGGGTGGTGGTGGTGGAATGTGGATATCCATAGTGATTAGTTTATGGTCAGATCTAACCAGCGAGGGGTTGACCTCCAGTGTGGAACACCGGTTGCCCATGTTGGGGATGACCAGGTCCAGTATGTTTGTCACCTCTCGTGGGGGTGTTGACCAATTGATCCAGGGCGTTTGAGTTTATAAATTCTAGGAAATGTTGGGCAAGGGAGTTTGTACTTGAGTAGTTCTCCCAGTTAATGTTTGGGTAATTGAAATCACCCTATATCAGGGTGTTTGGTAGGACCTTTATGTTTCCCAGTGTTTCCAGGAATACAGAGTGGGGGTCTTGGGACATGGTGGGTGATCTGTAGCAAGATGTAATTTGAATAGCAGTTTTGCACGTTGTTAGTTGCACGTGGATGATCTCTGAAGCATCGTGCTGTGCCACTAACCTGGAGGTGTGGGGTATCTTTGATGAATATGAATACTCCCTCGCCTTTTGTATTTTGGTCCGGGTTTTGTGGCCGAAATGTATGGTATGAGCTGTAGCCTGGTAGTGCTGGGGTGCTCTCTGGAGCCTTAAACCAGGTTTCTTTTACTGCACATATATCGATTTTCTCCATACTGAGGAGTGCCTCGAGTGCGTACATTTTGAGGTTTAGACGTCTGGCATTGAGTAGCATTACCCTCAGTTTTTTGTTACTTGTGCTATTTACGGCGGTGGGTTTGTCTTTTGAGCCTTGCCTAAAAAAGGCACTATGGGGATGGCAAGAGCCTTGGCCAGTATTCGAAAGCCTAAGGGTCACAGGTGCAAGCCATCTCTAGCTTGGACCTAATAAACAAGGATATAGGGAATCTCCAAACTCTGGATCCCACACAGTTTGGTTTTGTGAAGGGTAGATCATGCCTGCTCAACTTGGTTAACTTCTTTGAGTCAGTTACCAGAGCTGTGGATGAAGGCAAGGTGGTTCACACAGACTATCTTGATCTGGCCAAGGCCTTTGATACCATTCCCCACTCAGGAATCATAGAAAAACTCGGTAAGCTAGGCATCAACCTCTACATCACTAGGTGGGTTGCAAACTGTCTCACAGAACCCACAGTGTGAAAGTAGCTGACTCCAAGTCAGACTGCCGACCAGTCACGAGTGGAGTCCGACAGGGTTCAGTCCTGGGTCCTCTCCTGCTTGGTGTCTACTTTTCTGAAATCCAGGCCAACACGAAGGGACTCTGGCTGACAAAGTTTGCAGATGATTGCAAGTTGGGAGCTATTATTAACTCCCCAAGTGATGTTGACATCCTACAGAAAGGCCTCACTGAGACCAATGACTGGTGTCAGAACTATGGCCTTAAGCTCAATGCCAAAAAATGTGTTGTCATCCTCTTTGGGAAAAACCTGTTTCCCATGAATTACCACATCGATGGAAGTACACTGAACATAGAAGGCATTATAAGAAATCTGGAAACACAGGTTGACAGCAACTTCTCTTTTGACCACCACATTGCCACTTTGGTCAGAAAGTCCTTCTATGTGGCACATTTCATTACTAAGGATTTTGCATCCTGGAAGAAAGAGGTCATTGTCTCCCTCTACTCTTCCCTCATTAGGCCAGTCATCGAGTACAATGCCCCATTTGGCATGTACCTCACTAGTCACCTGCAACAACTGGAGTGGCAGCAGAAGTATCTCACAAAGAGGATTCTAGGCCTTAAACACTTGTCCTATATGGACAGACTCAAAAAACTCCAACTATTCTCTGTCTCATATCACCTACTTAGAGGCGATCTCTGCTTGACTTACAAAGCCATGTCTGACCCAGCTCTGGTAGAAATGCTACATCTAAAGAAATCCCAATCCCTCCGCACTACACGCTATAGAGGCCTCAACCTCATTACAACAATCAACACAATGTGCTGGAGGGACAGATTCATAACCGAGACTGCCCATGCTATGGAATAGACTTCCTATACACGTCAAACAGAGCACATCACTGACCCTCTTCAAGAGAAATAGAAAATTCACCCCGGGGTTCACTTCAGTGGCTCGACTTGACAGAGACACTGGGAACTAAGGTCGGGTGGCACGATGCCAGGATAATCCTGTGGGCTAGGCTTGTAAAGGCTCCAGGGCCATTAGCCTAGTACACACCCATGAGCCTATAAAATGTATGAACCAGCAATGACAAAACTGCCCAAAATCAAAACATTTCCATCATAAAAGTCTACTCAAACTTGTCATTACAATCCACCAATATCAGTAAATATGCACAATCTCTGCAGAAGTAAAAGTCATCTAAATAATCCTACATTAAAGAGATCTGTAACTAATGAAGAGGTTGCTCCTAGCAAATAATTTTATATTTCATTGTTTCATCTATAAATAAAGTGCCTGTTGCCCTTGAAGAATAAATTGCCTATGTTACATTAAAAAAATAAGCTAGTAATACTGCAATAAGGAATGGATGGCAAACTGACAACAGGTTCATAGTTACTAGGTATCTCCTCCAAAGGAGGACATTCTCAGGACTGCAGCATCCACCCTCTTTAAAGTACAACACAGTACAATATCAGCAGTCCATCTACATACTGTGGGAGTAGAACTCACAGCCTTCTGCATCAAAAGCAAGTATACTACCTGTTGTGCTACTAACAATGCAACCATACTTGGCATAAACAGCAGTAAACTCTTCCCCCTGAAGCTCTCGGTTCCTTGTAAAATCCACTTGAGACTCAACTATATCTCTCAACTTTGCAGCACAACAAATCTGGAAGAAGTCAAAATTTATTGGGGTTGTGCAAAGGCCCAAAACCAAGGACACATTTTAAACATTGCTTGTATAATCTTAGAAAGTCGCTAGAATAAAATATTGTGTGTTACCATGCGTTTCCTGAAAGAGACTGGAACTTAAATAGCTATCATTAGTTAGTGAATTCAGTTCTCACCGATTTTGCCAGAAAAACAGAAATTTTAAGAGGAACAGACCAAAAGTATGAGCCAAACATTCCAGACAGTCTGTGAAAAATCTGGACAGTTGAGAGCTATGGACTCAGCTCCTTGAATCACAAACAAGTAGTGGCATGGGTAGAGAATTTAGGCTCTTATTCCTTGTACCTAAGGTATAGGGTTTGAGCCTCAGTAACACTAACCACCAGGTATATCTAACTGGGGGATTTTTATATGTATATGTATGTGTATGTATGTATGTATGTATGTATATATATATATATATATATATATATATATATATATATATATATATATGTATATTTATATATACACACACACACACACACACACACACACACACACACACACACATATACATTATACATACAGGACCATATATACAGGACCATTCTTAAAGATAAATGCCCTTAAAAATTATTTTTTTCGGCTAGCCCATTCCAGGTGGGGTGCAAGTGCAACCCCTTCCTGCAGGTGCTCTTGTGTGTATGATATATGTTTGTGTGTGTTGTTATTGTTGCATAAAATAATTTATTTGATGGAATGCATATTTTTCTTTTATTTGCATATTAAAGGGGTTCATTTCACTAAGCACAACTGCCTCTTTTCGAGGGTGGCCCTAGAGTACTGACTTTGTAATTGATTTTCTTAAGAGTCACAGTAGAAGGCAAATGGAGACTCCAGAATCTCTGTAGCACCTTGCTTTTATAGCCTTAACTCTTTTTGTTAAACTGATAAGTTTTGCAGAATGGAAATGTAATGTTTAAATTATTAATACAGGTTCTTTTAGACATACCTTTAGGAAGTTAAGGCCCCACTGTATACCATACCGACGAGGCAAATAAATAGTTTTTGTTAGGAAGTCCATTGCATCAGTAATTTTTTCATTCATGTTCTGACTGTTTAAAACCCACTAGGCACAAGTGGCTTACTTTAGGTAACCCATGTAGTATATTTATTTATAGTTGTTTGTATATGTTAACCAGGTAAGTGGACTGGTCAGAATACCCCTCTCTGTCACTACCCGGGCTCAGATAGCAAAAATTATACAAGACCTATTACATGCATTGGCTTATAGATCAAATACATGCATACATACATAGCAAGTTATAATGTTTTGTTTGTCTTTTCGGCTTTTTCCGGTTAGGGGTCGCCGCACCGGAATTCAGTCCGCTAATGATTGGCAGTAGATTTTTATGGTGCCGAGTTGCCAGCCCAACACATAACCTTCAGCGAAGGCACGCCCATTCACGTATGTCTTTCGGAGGCCACTCGACCACGGGGAGGACATGCAGACTCCACACAGAAGGCATTCCAGCCATGAATCGAACAGGAGAACCTCTTGCTGTGAGGCAACAACGCTACCGCTGTCCCACCGCAGCTTGTAATCATGTTTTTGTTAAGACATTGAGAGTTGCTAGAAAGAGATGCATCATTTGGTATAATTTATGCTATATAAATAAACTGTTTAAAAGGGGTGAACAGGTAGTAGATGGCTGCTCATATTCTCACACAATGTGTGTGAAAACTAAGGGATTAAAATCTAGGGCAGCACATTTAGGATTGTGTGTAGCTCACAGCCTTAACCTTAGTGATGTGCTATCAGGCCATGATTATATAAAGGGGTTCTACATTGTTTTGTATGGAATAACTGGTAAAAGGAAAGCCTAATTGATAGCACTTTTATTTTGTTTCATTAACCTAAGTTGCTTTTATCTTTTTGCAGCCTGAGCTGCAACACTGAACGCACACCCGTTTTGCTTTTTTTTTTTATCTTTTGTACATTTTACAAGCAGTGGAACTTCTACTGTCCACCATGCCAGTACATGGTGTCTTTTTTTCAGTTGTTGATTCCAGTAAACACCAGCAGTACATGTCAACATCTTAGCTCAAGAAATCTGGACAAATCCTAAGATGATATGGGGACAATGGCCCAAAAATTAGGGACATATTTTAAATATTGCTCTTATAAACTTGCTAGAATAACAGGATTTGTGTTGACATGCATTTTCTGAAGGATACAAAGTTTGAAACTAAATATTGTCATTATTTAATGAATTCAGTCTTCAGTGGTTTGCCAGAAAACCACAATTTTTTTATGAGGACCAGACCAAAAATATGAAGCAAAAATCTGTACATTTGGCAGAAATGTAGACAGTTGAGAGATGTGCTGTATGTGTGTCTGAGTACATGTGGAAAATAATGCAGCAGAGACATAGTCTGTTTTATACAAAATAGTTCTTTTATAGCCAATTGTATAGTGGCTAGATCTTCCAGGAAAATTAACTTGTGTGGTGTGGAACAAAACAACAGTACTTTTGACAGAATGAAGTGCTGACTTCAAAGTCTGTAACATAAAAGTATCTTCTTCTGGGTTATTCAAGTGAACAAGTACCAGGTCTCTTTCTATGGTAGTCTGACAATCTCCTATTCAGAGCCACTGATCTGATCTCCATCTTCCCTTTTCCAAGGATGTTTACTTTTTGTCTTTTGGCTGTCTTTGCTCCCTTTGTTATACAACCTTTTCCCTCCTTGACGCTGATACCTGATTAGTGCTTCTATCAGCTGTATGTCAAGACATAACTTACATTAATTATAGAAGTATTTGGAAACAATGTGTTTAAGTAGACAGATAAGTGGTCTGTTCTGCACCCACTTTACGTGTATCCATGTATTTACATCAGTTTTGCCTTTTTTTTAGGTATTTTTCCACCATTTTGAAAAATAATTTAGCAGAGATAAACTGTCAAATTCAGAAATTCGTCTCCCACCAAAGAGTAGAAACCCATACCTCAACTTGGATCATTACTAATGTCATAGGAAAAAATACATCAGGGTTGCAACAGAAACTAAAGCATATTTTACAGCAATAAAAGCATTAATAACTCACATTTAAGTAAACCTCACCTTACATCCCCTCACTACAGGTAACATCTCTCATAGTTCCTCCTAATGTTTTTTTCCCTATGGACCAAAATCTGTTGTCCACGCTTTCCATCTCACAAGATGAAATCAAAACAATTGTAAACTAATTCTTGCTGACACAGATGTATTACTACCATTATCAGCATTTCTTCCATTGTTATTATTGCAGAATATTCTTCATACAGCTGATTTTGCGAATCTAAAACTGAAGTCTGTACATACATGTCCACCTGCTAATTGTGTAATGCATTGAGAATGTAACTCTGTATATTGAAGCATAAATACAACCGTTTTTATTGTATGAAATTGTTGATTATGCTGTACTCCTTTCTTGAAGTTTGCATACACATATCCGTCACTGGTAATGTTATAATGTAATGAGAATGAAACTCTGTAAAGTGTATATTATAATATGAATGCACCCGCATACATTGTATGTACATGTTGATTATATTGTACACTTTTTGTCATAACAGAAACATTTACCATCTCAAGATACTGTGTGTATCTTATGGGTATGTATTCCTACTATTTTATGTCAGTGGGAGCTTTTTTTTCCTGGTTCTCCGCTGAAAGAGGTTTTATGGCCCATACAATAACTCGGTCAATCATTAAATAAATTACCTTCTCATATGCCTTCTACTGTTCCTGATCAGATACAATACCAATCTTCTGATTAAAGTGAAAACATAAACCTCACAAGTAGGAAATAAAGCAATGCAAGAATGATCCAGACGTGAATGAAGTATGAAGAGAAGACCAGCAGTCCCCATAACAACAGAAAAATCAGTTAGATTAATCTAAGATATGGATGTAAACATACAGTGCACAAACATGATAAAATGCATAAATATAAATTTATATTAAAATAGTAGTAAAACATGTAAATATTGCTGTAGAAAAATAATAGAGGAAACAAGTATTCCGTCAGCCCGAACAACTTAAAAAATGAGGAGGGGAGCACTTATTGCTTACATATGTTGACTTTTAGTTCTTGGAGTTGCCACCAAACTGATTCTTCTTGTGAAAGCTTTTAAGCCAAAAAACTGTATCCATGTTTGTAAAGCTGTATGCTACTGATTTTCAAGGAAGAAGGCTGGACAGTAACGGACTGTAGCCGAGTGTCATGGCAAATTTCAGTGTGAGAGAAAATAGCCAGTTTATTGCCATACATGTTTAGTATATCATTTTCTCACATTTATGACAGAATCTGTACCTAAAAGATAAACAGATAAGTCACACAAGTAAAAATATACTGAAAATAGTCTTTCTCCATTCATAAGCAGAAAAAAAAACATGAGATTCAGCAGCTTAACCAGGAAGATTAAGTTATGAGCTGCTAATTGACTTCATACTGTAGCCCGGTGTTTTGAGACCTTCAGCCTACATTTTTTTTTTAATTTTTTTATACATTTTATTAACCAGGAATGTTTAGTGTCCCTTTTTAGGTGCGACCTAGGAGCACTTGTCTACTCAAGTGATCAGTTCAGATTGACATAGTAGGCAAATTAGGTGGAAGGAATCAAACCCTGTACCCTTGACCACAGCAAAAAGCTCATTAGCATGCAGGATAAGTCTCCATGTTGGTAACTGCTGGACTCCATTTACCTACAGCGTGATAAATATATATATATATATATATATATATATATATATATGTGTGTGTATATATATATATATATATATATATATATATATATATATATATATATATATATATATATATATATATAAAAATTTTTTTTTTTTTTTACTTGATTTAGCTCCTTGGTTGTCCCAAGAAAGATGCTTGTGCCTAGTAGCTTTACCTAGTTAAAATAGTAAATCCATAAACATTGTATAAAGTTAGAGCAGTACAGTAATGAATGTTTCATTTGATTTACTTTTGCTTTAAATATACAGACATTTATTTTTCATTATTGTCCATGTCTGACACACTTTGTAATCAGATGCTGTACATTTAAAGTTCCATTCATCCATCCACCCACCCATAACCCCTTTTCCCATTTTTGGACATGGAGATGTCACTTCAACAGGTACAATCATCTAGAGCCAAAGTTCACACCGCCAGGTGGCTTGCCCTACTGCAGTTGTTCTTTCATATCACTCACTCATGTGTATACGCACACACACACACACACACACACACACACACACACACACACACACACACACTCTCTCTCTCTCTCTCTCTCTCTCTCTCTCTCTCTTGCTCCCCCTCTCCCAGTCCCCCTCCTATGACCAGTTTTGAGTATCCAGTCCACCTATTATGTGTCTTTGGAACATAGGAAGAAACCAGACCATCTAGGTTAAACCCATGCAGACTCTTCACAGAAGGCACCCCAGCTGAGAATAAAACCAGAGAACCTCTTGCTGTGAGGCAACAATGCAATCCACTGTCCCAATAAAGTTATACGTAAGGAAATGCTCAGAACACCCCCAGATTTTCCATTATTTCCCTTTAAGCTCACCCTATTAGGCATTATTGCTTACTTATTTACACACACACACACACACACATACACACACACACACACACACACACACACACACACACACACTTGTTTTCTGTGCTTACAATACAGGACAGGGAGTGTCATTCACAATATTTCAAATGCACACCTCTGGCTGTCCCACGCCAGTTTGAACCTACACAGAGTTTTAGAGCTTGTCATGTTACTTTTTTCAGACACCATCCCATATCATTCTGTTTTGCAGATTTATTGTTGTCTGTACCTGACCTTGGGAGGTAGATGTGCTTCATTTACTTCACCCCCTCTCTCCGTTCATACACACATTTTATGCGGTGCAGCACTAAAAATGTGTACCAGCTGTCAGTTTTGCACAAACTACCATACAGTAAATAATTTAGCTGTGTCAGATAGAAGGCTTAGACAAAAAATCCTATTTAAGTCATAATCGTGTAACTTTATGCATAGCTCTTTTTCTCTGAAAGGTTTAAGATAAATAGACATTAGATTATCACAAGCATACAGCAATCTGTGATGCTCAGTATATGTACTACTTGTCATCCAGTTTAACTTGGGTGCCAGTATTGCCACATTGTGTTGATAGCTAGGAATACATACATATTTACCTTACAAGAGGTAACAGAGCTGTGCTGTAGCAGCCAGCATAAAGATACTGCCTGCATGTCTTCTCTTTCTGTCTCTCTCCTTTCTGTGACACACTGCATATAACTGAAGATGGGGTAGAAATTATTTGCATGTACGTTTGGTTAATGGTGTGAGGTCCTCACTGTGGACCAGTAATCAAGGAGGCTGAATCCTTACCACTGACATTAGAGAGGGACATACACTTGGAATACAATTGGATACACTCAGTATTCCCAGATGCAGACCTCTCTGCATCTATCAAGATTTTCCTTAAGAGCACACAGTGAACACACTCAATCCAGGGTCTGGATTTCTCTATCAGTCTTCCTCCATGTCCCCAGTAAGACTCCCCACTGGCAGAGCTGTAGGGCTAGGCCCTCAACCATGTATCCAAGCCAAGTCCTCCAGCACCCTCTCTGTGAAACCAGTGTTTTGTGTCCCTGCTCCAAGTAGCTGACATCCACAATCTTTGTGATTTAATTCACACACACGCACACACACACACACACACACACACACACACACACACACACACACACACACACACACACACACACGCACACACACACACACACACACACACACACACACACACACACACACACACACACACACACACACACACACACACACATCTGGGAAAGGTTGGCACAGATTACTCACTCTTCCAACTTTGCCCAGACTATAAGGTAGATTCACTGCGACTAGCCAGTTACTATAAGGGTCTTAAAAGGGTGCAGTTATTCTGGGTAAAAATAACATAACTGCAAATGGTAATGTTGACCAAACAGCAAGCTTTCAGGAGTGGCCAGAGTTATCACCAAATAAATATATGCAAATACTCTCCAAACCTAAATATTTTTCTAAAAGGACCAGCCACAATGAAAAGTTGAAATATGTTTAATAATAAAAGAACATGAAAATACGAAATATCTATTTACAGTAAACACAAGAGTTTCAGTCACAGGTAGTATTAAAAATAACACAGCTGGAAAGAGTCACACTACTACAGGAAAAACAATACTTAACTATTCTCACTATATTTTCCTAACTGATTTAGAGAATTACTGTCCCTGGTCACTTACTAGTGCAATGCAAGATGAAATGGGTGAGTGGTGCTTGTCAGATCCAAGACAGAATACTGAGAGCAATTTCCTACTGATAGCTAAATATTATTTCTGGCTTACAGAATGACATCACACACACCTGGTCATATGAGTCTGTTTCTCGCACTACCCCCTATCACTAGAAGCTGCCAGGATTTTAGCACCTTTTTTGTGTCTTTCGGCTTTTCCCAGTTAGGGGTCGCTACAGCAGAACTCCGGTCCGCTAATGATTGGCAGTTGATTTTTACGTACCGGCTTGCCAGGCCTGATGCACAACCTTCAACGAAGGTACGTCCATTCACGCATGTCTCCACGCAGAAGATGCTTTAGCTGAGAATCGAACCGGACAGCGTCTTACTGTGAGGCGACAACGCTACCACAGCACCAGCACCTACATGTCAATAATGCACACACAAGAGAATTGCTCATATCTGATGCAGCTGCTGAAAGTCATAAAACACTTCCATTCTTCCTACAGGAGCTAATAAACTATACTTCTTACAGACGTCTCTCTGGCTTCACCCAAAACTGTGAGATAACATCTTTATGGCCTAGACCTAGTAATTTTTTATTTCTTACTATTTTCAAAGTTTGCTGCAGCTGGATTGTAATTAACCTTTTCTCTCCCAGTATTCTCTGTTAAAACACATGCATTTAATTCAGTTACAGTAATACATGTGCATTGCTTTTCTTTCCAACTGGGCACACTGTTGATAAATGTTTATCACAAGCAGCTTCACAAATACATTTCAAACACAAGCATCTGTACAAATCAGTTTGATATACAAATGACATATAATTATTTAGAAATTCCAGTTAGCTGTGCTGGCATACGTTATACATCCACTGCCCTACTTCTCCTGGCATTGCTGGCAGTATCTCCTATTGTCACAAATGGTGACACTAATAATAAAGTATATATGTTTTTATTTATTGTATGAGAAATTAGGACTTGATGTGCATGTACTGACATCACCCATCCTTCATAAGACACCATACCATGAGAAGCTGTCTGGAGTGTCCCAAACTTTGTGGTGACATTCTTACCAATTCTGGTGATTATATCTCTCTCTCTCTCTCTCTAGGAAGGTGGTTGCTTTTTTCTTAATAGCCTCTGCTCTGTTGCCTAGCTATGGCTCATTGCTTTCAAAGGTGATGCTTGTAAAAAGACCAGATCCATAAAATTAGTGGACTTTTTTCCTTGTTTGTTTTGGAGGTGGTGGATATTTTTTTCCATATGTTTTACTGTCCGCTGCCATTGTGTGTGTGTGTGTGTGTGTGTGTGTGTGTGTGTGTGTGTGTGTATAAAAATGACTACATTTAAACAGAATTCAGTTATTATTACATTGTAGATTGTGTTGTAAACTGCATAGTTCTGCGTAGTAATACTAATATGTGCAGTCCAAGGAATCTGTTGCACTCTGCTAACCATAAGTACAATTTTATATGTTATTTTGCAGTTTTAAACTGTATTTTTGCTATATTGCTGATTTTTTTAAAACTGTTCTTGCTGATTTGTTGCACTTTTTGTCTGCTGTAGCATAGACTAGATTCAAATCTGCTAAATCTGGTTCTGTTTGTTAAACTGAGCACTAAATCAGGCTGTCTTTTGTTGGAGAACCCCCCCCACACAAGGGCGCCTGCAGGCAGGTGCAAGGGGGTGCACTTGCACCCCCCTGGAATCGGCCGACTAATGTTATAATTTTAAAAGTTTTTTGACGTTCTTCTTTAAGAAGAAAGAAGTCCGTGCTGACATCATGTGTTCACCGCGCGCATATTTTCAAGTTTTGTGAGCGGGAACTCACATAGACGGACGGTTTTGGGGTTCGCAAGCGGAAAATGGGACCATGAGCGGGAACTGAAATGGACGGATTCGCAAGCGGGAGGAAACGAGCGGAAGATGGGACACTTTCAGAGTAAGTGTGTGTTGTGTGAACTTACAAGTTAGGATGCTGATCTGAATCCCACTTAAGATGCTCATCTTTCTATTTATTTCCTTTGTTTTGCCAGTATATTCTAAATCCATTCTCTTACAAATCTTTAGATAATCTAAGCCTACCTTAACCCTGTAACAGTGGCAGGGAGTGGACCCTTATTTTATTAGCTATGTTTTGTCCTCACCAATAATGACTGGACCTGCCGACACAGCCACTCCTAAGAAATTAATAGAGGACTTCCTTAGCGGACTGTTTTTGGGATTAAGTTTCAACCCTGAAAATGTTGAGGCATTCACGTCCAAGTTTATTGTTGGTGAGGTATGGTAAATGCAAATTTTTATCCAGAGTGATACTCCAAACTCCATCTCTCACATGCAGTACGGAACATTTTTATGTTGTCTCGAATCTGATAAATAAGATCAGACACATTGCACATCAATAGGAGTGGTCGAGGAACTGTTTGTTTAACTTTCTATAATCAGCTGTCGGCTGATAACTATCATCTATTCTTTTGTACTGGCCAGTAAAGACTTTTTGGAGGGAAATATAACTTTTGTAAAATACCTTGTGCATCTCTACTGTCTTTAAGGTAGCCTCTTCTTTAAATTTAAGGTAGCATTTTCTGATTCCCTTTTTATTGCATATTGTATAACAGGTTTATAGAGCCTTTCCTCACCTTAAAAATGAGTTGGGTACTAGCTCAAATCATTTTTGTTTCTGGCAAAGATATTTTGATAGCAATATATTAGGTAAACAAATCCAGGGAAAGAAGTCTTTAGTAGTTCTACTAAGATATAATTTTCTTATACACGTCCTTGATACTATATGTACACAGAACCTTAGAAATAACTTCTTCTATACTGGTTCTTTAAGTTATTCTCTATTGCATTAATCAATGATATATCCTCTACTTTTAAGTATGTTGCTCCAGATAATGTTTTGCATTTGAGATCCAGAGACTCATCTATTTTTTCTATTGGGTGACTTATCTGGGCTCAAGAGATTTTCCCTCCAAAGCCTTGCAAGTGTATTGGTTTAGTTCCAAGGTGTAACTGGATGATATTGCTTACAGCGGCTCCTGTATCACTTAAGTAGATACTTAGGAGAACTCTTATCCATATTTGGGCATGTGATCTCCTATTGAAATCATCTTCAAGAGATGCCATGGAGATCATAAATCACTAATTAGAAAAGAAGGGATTGGCGAGTCTCTTTTTAAAAGAATCTAGCCTTTCCAAGAGGGCTTGAAATGGTGCTAGGCGTTTACTGTATTGTCCTTAATCTCCCCCTTTTCTTTTGCTTCAGTTTTTTTATTAGGCCCCTGACCAGCCCTTCTACCTCCCCTCACCCAACAGTTTCTCTGACCATACCCCATCTTTGTTGCATTTGTTACATTTTCCCTTGAATTTTCCTTCCCTCTCTATCCTTTCTGATGTTTTTAGTCTCACCTTCATTAATGTATTCTGTCTTTATCTCTGGTTCTGGGTGATGCCTTCCATCTTTATCCATTACTCCCCCTCATTTCCCATAGCGACATGATCTTGATGTGCAGAATGCAGTGTGTGATAAACATCCTTCATGCAGTAGTAGCTCATACCGAAAGTTATCCTAGACTCCACCAGGCAATATAAACAGGGTTTCAGCAGGCCAAAAACCTGCTCAATGACAATCCATGTCTGAGGCAGGGCAGTGTTTAAGTGCTTTTCAGTAGCTCCCTTCTGGTTATGGACTGCTGTTGTTAGCCAAAGTTTTGGTGAGTAACCTACATCAACTACAAAACAAAGAGGGGAGACGAAACAAAAAAAAGGAGGAATTTTACTCAGTAATAGCTTTTACAGTCTATACCTATTTAAATTAGTATGACTAGAAAAAGTTTGCACTTATCAACAAGGAGACCATGTCAAATCCAACCACGTAAGAAGAGGCAGTACAGTATGCTCATGTGCTAGCAGTCATAATCGTAGACATTGCTATGAGGCTGGGCTGACATGTTAATGATGCAACCTCCATGCATCACACACTACCTGGCAGTTGTTGGAATGGCAGCCCTTCCTGCTCCAATACTGCTAGCCCTGTGGTCTAGATGGGGTCCTAATGGCAAGATGGGTGCAATCTATTGCACCAAGCACATTATGAAATGATGCCCTACCATACAAGGCACACATGGTTTTTGGCTGTGCCCTGAGGCAACACTGGCTGATAAATATACTGATCCACATGTCTATATCATAAGAGCAAAAGTTCAAAAGAGCGAATGCTCTTATGATCGAAAATGCCGGACATCGAAACGCTTTTTCTGGGGTTGCAGTACAGTGAGGATAGGAATATTTGCTCTTTCCTCACTGTAGTGCGACCTTGTAGTTGGAATATATATTTAGTGGGGGGTGTAGAGGGTGCAGCTCCCCACAATATAAAGTTCGATGTTTGTGCATTTTTGATTAAGTGTTTCATTCTTTTGAACTTTTGCTCTTATGATATAGACCCCTGAGCCACATATGCAGAGTATGCTAGGAACAGTTCAAGTATCCTTGAGGTGGAAGTCTGATAGCCATCCTGTTCCCAGTTTGTCTCTGGAAGGTTCCCATGGCAAGTATAGTGAGCACTACTAATAATACTGGGTAAGATTGAAATTTATAAATACTTTTAGAAATGTTTTTCACATAGTTAGGAAACTAGCAGCTACTATTACAAATGCACAAAACAGACCGCATTGATGTCAAAGCACTCTTAGAAGAGCGTTGATCATGATTTCACAAACATTTGTGCGACTAAAAAGTAGCAGTTTCAAAAACATAGTCCTTAAGCTATAGAACAGTGGACCGAACTGGTCACCGGGCACTATTTGAAAAGCCGTGATCATATTTCACTAAGCCTAATTTAATGTGAAATACTATGAACAGAATGATGTCTCCCATTTTATAAAGCACCAAACTGACTCCTATTATATACACCCACTGTATGAAGAATATTCTTACCTATTTGAATAAATAGTTAGAAAAATAAAATAACCATACAAGAATGAAAAGTAATGATTGTAAAAACATGTGAAAAAAATATATAAAAAATGTGTAAAAAAACTAAATATATATATATATATATATATATATATATAAAATGTGATGGTAATGTGGTTATAAAGTGTAATAGGCTGTAATATGTATACATCCGACTGGCCACATGCTATAACCAATTAAAAATTCACAAAGTGAATATACACATTCATAAACAGACTAGATTGAGTGTGGTACGTGTGTCCTGTGTTGTGATATTGTGTGCCCCTTGGGACATCACACCCCCCTAACTCTTTAATGTCCCACATGTGTCATCTCTAAAATCTCAGATGTACAAGAGGTTGGAATAGTAAGATGTATGCAATACTGTAATCTCTGTTGTATGGATAAAATGGGTTTTACGGAAATAGTCATTCAATCCTGGTAATGTGGTAGCATCTAATTTTAACTGCCACCATACCTCCTTAAAACTTAGTAATGTTTTCACATCACCACCTCGTGGGTCCTGTTTGATATCAACAATAGCAAATTTGAATCCTTCTGTGTGTCCTTTCATTTCTGTGTGTCTATAAAGTGTGTTGGTAGTATCTTTCTTCTTAATATTGTAGACATGTTCATATATATGTCTTTTCAGACATCTCTCTGTCTTACCAACATAAAAACTAAAGCATTCTTTACATAACGCAATATAGATAACCATTTTTGTATTACAATTCCCTTTAATGAATCTCACTCTGGTTTTAATATATTTTGGATCACCACCTCTTTACTTTCATTAATAAATTTGCATTGATTACAACTACCACATTTACTGGTATGATTCTCCCTTCCATTACTTTTTATCCTATGGATTGGTAATTGCTGACCCAGTAACCTTTTTATATTCTTTCCCATCTTGTATACTACTCCAGGTTGTTCACCCATAATTTCTGATATACTTGGGTCACTAGTTACTAAGTACCAATATTTATGAATAATATTATTCAATTCTTGGGATTTTGGGCAGTACAACATTATAAATGTTGCTTAATTATAATGCTTAACTCATGGTGTCAGTTTGAATTTTTATTGTTTGTTTCTTATTTTTATAATAAACAACATCTATTTTACAATCAGTGAGTGTTGAATCGCTTATCATTAGGAACGGCTTGTGGTGAACTGACACTTATTGGTAATTCTGTAGCCGTACTTTTTTATTAGACCTGTTGCTCCTACTATTATCGGAACTGTCTGGGTATCTTTCTTCCACATCGCTCTTATTTCTGCCTGCAGACACTGGTATTCTATGACTTCATCTTTCTTGGTACACAAGACACTGTAATCACTGAGTGTAGCAATTTTGATGATCAGTGTTACTTTTGTCTTTTTCATGGACTAGTATATCTGGTTTTCTCTCATCTATTTTTTGAACTGTTGGTCATGGGTGATCTCATTTGATATAAACATCATCCTTTATACTGCTTTGCAGTTTGTGTTTAATGCTTCTCAGCTCCTACTATATTGTAGTGTTTGCACAATCCCCAGTGCAACAGTCCTGCCAGATTACTATGCCTTTCACTATACATTCCCTCTGGCATGAGTGTATCACACCCAGCAACAAGGTGTGCAACTGTTTCCAATTCAGTTTTACAGAACTTGCATTTTGTCTGTTTCTCCCACATGTTCAATAGATTTTGTAAACCAATGTCTATGTAGTCAATTATCCTGGGCTACCATTATTAGCCTTTTATATTTTGATTTCATTTCACCCTGTACAGATGACCCTGTATAACCCTAGCCATGTTTGTAAAAGCTTTTTTGCTGCCTTAAGATGACTTTTATGTACACAAAACTCACTTCAAATTTTTGCCCAAATGTGATAATTTGTTTACTCATTTTGCTACTTGCATCACTTTTGTAAAGGCTTGATCCTTTCATTCAAGTAGTGCTGATGTAATAGCCTTCCATACACATGTCAGCATGCAGGTTTCATCATATGTACAATGCCACTTTATTCCACTTTGTTTTCTTCCATTTCTCTGTGTCAGCCTTTTTCATTAAAAGCTGCCTTGCTGTATGAGTTGGCGTTGTCACCAGTACTTTGAATAAAGCATAGCAGTGATCTTTGCACAAGATGTAGAGATAGTAGTAATGCACCAGGCTGGAGTGAAGTGTCATACATCTTTACTTGTTGCTCGTCATGACTGAAGCATCCAACCACATGTGGCGGATCCTAGCACCGACAGGCAGCTCACCGTGACCTTCTCTTTATTCAGCCTGGTGAGCGTCAGTGTGTCTGACAATAGTCACCTATTACAAGAGTATCAGGTGTGTTATTCAGCCTTTAGGGCTGTGGCTGCTGGCACACTGACTTTGTGGGCTATGTGTTGTGCATGTTTTGTTTTGAGTTAGCGTTGCTTTGTCTGCTTTGGAGATCACTGTTGCTTAGGTAGATTTTATTTAGAGCCTCAGTATGTTTTGTGTATTTTGTGTTTGGTTCGTTGATGTGTTGGGACTATGTGATACTGGAGCAAACTCAGACAGCCCTGGTTGAACTATACCTCTCAGTTGTCCATATCTTTGCAGAATGAATAGATATTTGCTTCTTATTTTTGGTTTGTTCCTCATGCAATGAAGTCACTAAATGACAGACATTTGAGTTTCAGACGTCATAACCTTCAGAAAAATGCATGCTAATGCAAGACCTGTTATTCTATCAACTGTCAAGCTTATACAAGAGCAATTTTTAGTAGTGTTTGTATGTTCCTCCAATATATTTAGCCTTGTCCAGATTTCCTGCATTAAGAGGTTGAGAGGTATGTGCAAATCGCTTTGTAGAATTGGGAATATCCAAACCTCTCCATTGTCCCCAATTTTGGCTCAAAATGTTTCTCTCCCCTAATAATCCTTCCTCAAAATGGCAATTTTGGAAGAAAATGTGATTGACGTCTCCTAGAATAATGGTGTTGGCTTAATGCATAGGGACACCATATTAGTTAGGAGATATGGACTGATGGGGAACATAGAGGGGACCATTGTTAGGTATGACACAGTAAGGAGTTTTGTTAATGCTAAGTTGGATGCAGAGGAATTCCACGTCATTATCTCACCTAGCAAGTCTGGAGATGAAATGTTCTTTAAGAATATGTAGACACCATCACCTTTTCATCTCTGGGGATAAGCCTGAACTTGTGGCAGGTATTGAAATCCTGCATTAAAGGAGTGCTGTCATCGGTCTTGAACTAGGTCTCTGATGCATATATACATATATATATATATATATATATATATATATATATATATATATATATATATATATATATTTTCCAGGGGAAGCAGTGCTTGTAAGGAGTGAACTTTTTAGCTTAGGCTCTGAAAAGGAAATTGGTTATATTCTAATTCATGTAGCTATAAAAATTCAGTATAAAAACTGTAAGTTTCTGAATGCAAACACACTAGTTAAGCAGCATCATGGTAGGGAGTACTTCAGTACAGAGAGATTCAACTATATACATAGCCATGAGTTCCCTTATACCTTTCTGTCGAAAACAAATGCACACCATGGTCACAAAGTTTACAGTTGTTGTAACTTAATCTATTTATGTATTTCTTGCACTGAAGTTGAGGTGTGTGTGTGTGACAGAGAGAAATGCCCTAGTTAGCTCTAACAGGTGGAATTTATGTGCAACTGTTTTGTTTAGCAAATGGTATCATTATTGTGGTATAGAATTTTAAAGCAGTGTTAGCACAGCAGGTAGCATACATGCATCTTGATGCAAAGGGCATGTACATTTGTATTTTAAGGGGGTATGGTACTGCAGTTCTTAGTATGTCCTCTTTTGGATGAGACACCTAATAACTATGAACCTGCTTTTCAGCCTGCCACCCATTCCCTATTGTAATATATCAACTTACCATTTATTTTCATGTAGCACATGCAATTTATTCTTCAAGGGCAACAGGCATTGAATTTGTAAATGAAACACTGAAATATAAAGTTTTTTTCTATCGACAACCTCTTCATTGGTTTCAGATCTCTTTAATGTGGAATTATTCAGATGACTTTTACTTCTGCAGAGATTCTGCATACTGATTGATATTGGTGGATTTTATGACAGAAGTTTGAGTGTTCCTTTATGGTTGAAATGTTCTGAATTGGGCAGGCTGTCATTATTCGTTCATATGATTTGTTTCATTGCTTAAAGGAAAGATACAATTTAAAACGCACTCTAACAAGTGGTGCTGTGTTATACAAGGGATATAATTCAATTATATAGTATAATAGTCAGGAAGGTGAATCGAAGAACTCTTGCATGTTTCTAAAAATGTGTGCAAGGAGCCTATGATTTGGAAACTGGCCAAAGGTAAACTTACCCTGCCACTGGCCAGATGCATGTTCATGAAATGTGGGTTTTGATGCTGTTTCAGTGAATGTGGGTTTCAAAGGTAGAGAAGTTTTAATGCTAAGTCTGTTTTCATTGTAAGACTATTGCTTTGTTTAGGTTTAGTAAATGTATGTCAGTGTTTGTGCTATAAAATTTGAAATAAAAGTTGTAAATGAAATCCAGATATCTGTAGTCATTGTAGAAGTAAAGCATAAAACAAGTATGCACACAGATTTGAACAATTTCTATAAAATGGGGAGAAATAGCCAAGTAATGGGACACTGGAATGGCTGCATGGGGGGGGGGTGAGTGGGCAGGGCAGCATAGGGGGTGGGGCAGTGTGGGCGGGGCTTGGGTTTGCACCCCCCTGCAAAAAATCCTGCGGGCTCCCTTGCCCCCACACACACACCCTATGACAGGAGAGTGCATTTAGGACTCCTCTGATTGAAGGTTGCTGGCACAGGGCTCAGTTTTGAGCTTTTTTACTGGTTACATTGTTTAATTCAGTTTGCTAACTGTTGCTACATAAGCCCTACATTTGCACAAGTTTGTGCTTGTTTTAGCACAGCTCCACAGAGTTAGGCAGTCAGCCACTTCTCTGCTATATTCATCTGTTTATGAGTAACGCACTTTCATGCATCATTGTGCACTACCGCACAGTAGGGGTAACTATTGGCAGTTATAGATGCAAAAACGTCAGTAGATAAATCTTCTCTTAATAGCTGCCTGTGATCTGGATGAGAAGTCCTTAAATTGAGCTTAGCTGCTCAGAGAGCACCTTGGCTGCACTTTTGCCCCTTAAACAGTCCCAAAACCACCAAATCTTCAATAGTGTCATACCCTGCTAGTATAGACCCTTTATTAGAGCACCCCATTAGTATAGACCCTGTTTAGAGCACCCAGTTATACCACACCCTTCCATTTTTCTCTCCCCACTATGAAAACTGGATTTAACCTAACATTATGGATGGTCAGTGTCCCTCCATTTCTCCTACCAGCCTGATTGACATGGTTATCCTGAGGCAGTGTAGCAACTGCCTGATGTACACTGACAACTCTTTGCTCCTAAATCACCCAAGTACAATTTGTGAGAGTTGCATTAACACTAAGAATCTGGAATCCTTGCTCTCTCGCGCATAGAGCAGTAACTTTGAACAGGTTGGCAGCTCACATACTATACCTCCTACACAAACCATGCACTCAACACATAAACCATCATATGTGGAGGTACTCACCAGAAACCTACCTAAACACCAGAGGTCTTCCAAACACAAACATGCTACACCTAATGCAGCACCTACATCACTCAGTACACACAAAAACACAAGCACCAGTGTCTCCCTAAATAAGCCCATATGGCAAAGCACATCTAAACCAAATTTTTTGGTCATAGGTGACTCCATTGTGAGATGCACAGATGTCCCACTCGCCAGGCTGGACAAGGAGAAGGTTACGGTCAACTGTCTGTTGGGTCCCAGGATTTGTCAGATCACACATGTACTCAAGTCTCTCAACAACAAGTACCATTTTGACTCCATCATAGTTCATGTTGGTATGAATCAGTTAAGATGTACCTCACTGGACTATATGAAGAGAGACATGATTGAGGTGTATGAATATGTGTCTCTGGCAAATATGTCCCCAGCCTTGAGAAACATTCTACCCTCACATAGGATGATAGCACATTATAAACAAAAAATATATTAACTTTAACAGTTGGTTTAGTTTCTAGTGTCATTCTAAGGGGATCCAGTTCCTGTCAACCTGGGATGACATGGTTGATAGACCACACTGCTTTGCCAGAGATGGCCTTCACCTGTTACCTCTAGGCTTTTGGTTACTGCCTAAGGCACTTGCCTCTCCCATAGTGCCTTTTTTAGGCAAGGTCTCAACAACAACATTTCTGATGTGAAAATATCACTCACAAATAAATGAAATGTTATGCTGCTAAATGCTAGAAGTTTAAATCAGAAACTGTACTCTCTGGAAGCACTTCTCTCCCTGGAGGATTTTGACGTCTGTGCAGATACAGAAACTTGGTTCAGGACTGCAGAGAGTACCCTGGCCTTGCAAGGCTACAGTGCTTCCACACTTTCAGTCCGCAAAATGAACGTATGAGAACCAAAGGAGGAGGAGTATCTGTCTTCATCAGAGATAAATACATCTCTAGACTGGTTAGACAGGAAAACTCCATGGAGTTACTCCAAGTTCAGCTAACTGTGGTTAAGACCCCCCCTTCAAGTCATTGTTAGCTATAGGCCACCTTCAATGAACCAAGATACCCATGCTGTTTAGTTGGACCTATAAAAAAAAAACTACAAAACTGTAACAGAGCAGGGAAATACAAAGGTAAGGTATGTAACTGTTATGTATGTGTTGGCATGTAGTAGATGTTCCTGAAGAGTACTCTACACACTGCAAATCATCCATGTGTGGCAGCAGTATGTATCTATCTGTATCTGCATATGTGCATAGGGCAAGGGACATACTGCAACTGTTAGTGAAGGGTGGACAGATATCTGTCGTTGAAGGTTGTTATGTGCATATATCTATGTAGGTTGTAGTGTGTGGCATAGAAAGCAGCATGCAGTGCTGATATATGTCATGTGCTGGTTAAACGCTGTGGGACTGATTTGTCAGATCTGCTGCGTTACAGCCAGTGAGGCCTGCTAAAGCTACATGGGCCGAGGACACCCACATGCATTCTGCACAACACTGTGCAATATAATCACATAACTGTACATCCCACAACTGTCGCATAACTGATATCCCCACCATGAAAGGTGGACTGTACATGTGCCTATATGTACATCTATGTGTACAGCAATGGATGTGTACATGTATGTGTATATATATATATATATATATCTACATATATATATATATATATATATATATATATATATAGAGAGAGAGAGAGACATGGGGCCATAGGTACTGCAACAGGTGTGTGGTGACCAAGGCATGGACTGTGGACAAGTGTTGATACTGCAGTGCCATTTCTCCTTTCCAAAACACTGTACCCATTAACTACCACATAGGTAGAGATCTACCCAACACCAAAGGTGTGATAAGGGAACATGGGACACAGGTGAACAGTAGCCACCTCTTTGATAAAGACAGTGCCACACTAGACCTGTAATCTGTCTGTGTGGTATTTGTCATGACAACAGGTGTGTCATCTAGGGAAATATAGGTCAGTGTTCCCCTCTACTAATCACAATGCCCTGTGTGGTATGTACCTCACATGACAACTACAGCAGGTGGAAAGGCCACAGACATACCTCACAGAGGGTAATACTGGCCGCAAACAGATGCCCTATGCATACTGACTCACAAAACCACATCTAGACTGTATTGCATACCAGCCACACAGAGATGACCTCTGCCAGACATACAGAGGTATGTCACACCCATAGCTGGGTGACATCCACCATAGCAACATATCACAGTCCCTCCGGGATACACGCTCTAGGGCCCTAAACCTTGTCAGCTCACTAAATAGCACATGCAGGAGGGATAGGTTCCTATCTCAGAGATATGCCATACACTGGAATAGACCACCTAGCAATAGCAAACAAAGCTCCTCATTAGCAGTTGTCATAAATACCCCTGATGATTGTTTGGGAGATTGGTAATATACCCCAGGAACCCCCTCTGTGGTTCTGGTTGGCAGGGGCAAGTGAAATCAAAGTACATGTGTGTCAAAGGCCAGGGTAGCATATGGCTAGGCTGCCATAGACCCTAGGGCCAATTGCATACAACCTACCTATGACACTATGCACTCACACATGTACTCAATGCAATACCTGCTATGTGAGGTTGAATAAGTGTAACACTGAATGTGTGCAAGGTCTGTAATGGTGTGATAGGTTAGTGTGAAGTTGTATCTGACATAGTGTCTATCCTAGCTGTGACGCCAGGAAAAGATGTGTATTGTACTGTTAGGCAAACATAGTAGTATGGCATACGATGTGACGTAGTTTCTTGTTGACGACCGTGGTGTCTCATTGTAGGCTAAAGCAATACATGTATGCTTAGTGAATGGTACTGCTGGTGAATCCAACTCCCATAGGAACTGTAGTACTACATGAAGCTGTAGGCCTAAACAGCACAGTATGGTGTGTGTTGACATTGCTTGGAAACACTGTCTTGTGTGTTTCCTGTAGTCTGCACAGAGTACAAAACTCAGGCATAAGGGTCTGTAAGTAGTGGCATACAGTACTGTATGGTACACAGGTAATGCTCATCTGTGTTGGCATACAGTGGTGCGTTGTATGTTTGTCTGATGTGTGTGTAATTATGCCTGTACCATGGCTGCAATCATATGTGTGTTACAGGGTATATGTGTGTATCCAGCAGCATATATACTCTGTTACAGCAGTATGCCACCTGTAGTAACAACTGTACACATGTTAGGTAGGGCTATGGCATCAATGACTAGGGTGGTTGACTGGTACTACTGTAACTGTACTTTACATTCATTGCAATGGATGACATCTCTGTTCGTGATTTGGTGTGATATATACCCCTGTGTTGAGGTTGTGCATTGTGTCACAAACAGTGTGCTGGGTACTGTTGTATAGTGGTATGATATATGGAGTATGCCAGGCACTGTTAGTCAGTTGTGGCCTGAGAACCAATAAGTGGTAGTGAACGTGTGTAACCCCTGACAGTGAAATGGATGGTATATATGTCAGTAAAGTGATATCTTTGGTTAAAGGTTTAAAGTGTGCCACAGGACTCGCTCACACATATTGTTCATATCCTTTTCAGCCAGATGGCCCACCAACACAACCCATCGTATACAGCTGTGGAGGAAGATGAAATTGTCCAAAGCCTGGTGCAGCAGTACATAATGCTGTTTTCCCGAAGCAGCCAGCACCAGCAGGAGCGGACTGCATTGTGCCAGGATCTTGTTCATCGGGTAAATGACATAGGCATGCATAACCGGACATATGAGCAGGTATGCCATCACTGCAGTGATTTAATTAGACATGTCCAGAGACAACAGCTTGCCACAGGTGGTGGGGTGGCCATTCATTCCCCCTTCACCAGAGTGGAAGAGCTGCTCCTAAGCATGGTGGCTCCTGGACAACAGCAGCAACAACCTGTGACATGTGTTGTCATGGAGGCCGGAACCACCCAGCATGTTCACATGGAACGAGCAGGTAACATGCCCTATCTGTAGACTACAGTTAACTGTATTGTTAGATTATGTCTACGTGAGATGTGTACTGTGTGTTTAGCAGTTGTGCTGCCTAGTGTTATGCAATACTGATATTTGGAATATTATCTCTACACCTGTGACTGTTGACTGTTGTTCCACTGTAGTTTAGCATACCCACTGTAGCAATGCCACAGTTGTGGCCACTGACGGAACTCTCTCATATTCTCGTAGGTCCCTCTGGTGTGACAGCAGGGCAGACAATCCATGCTGATGAGTGTGGTATAACTGCAGTGTTGGTAATGAAATGTGCATGTCATAAGTGAGGTGTAGGCCATGTACACGTAACACATCTATGCATAATGCATGCCGTGCATGTTTGCTGTAAGACATTGCACAGCTCAGTAATGTCAGTAGCTGCCTCAGTGACATGCAATACACAGAGCATCAGACACAGTTGTGGCAACACCATACTGCACATTGGATAGGCATAGTTGCTACAGCTGTACACAACATAACACGTTTATCATACGCAGTACACAAAAACATGATACATATGGCGTTACCACACACCCGCTGTAAGGTCACACTTCAGTATCCCACATGTCATCCACACACACATGATGTACCTCAGGGGTAGAGGCCTATCATGGGGCTGTGCAACACTCTTCAACACATAACACAGTCGTGTTAGGCAATGCTTCCTACTGGGCACCTCACACACCCTTGTACAAAGTGGCTGTGTAATTGTGAACGTAGCCACGGCACTGCAGTTCAGGTACAGCATGCTAGGCGGTGGTCTTTCACACATTAGTAGCCATGAGTGACCACAAGATGCATGATGATGATGGCACATGGTACTACACTCCATCCAGTTACAGTGACCACAGTACTACACAGAGCTGTCATTGCTTTGCACCTCGATGTTGTGTGTGTGCAAACATCTGCACATATGCATAGCATGTTGTGTGTGTGCTTAAATATGCCAGTATACACAATATGCACAGCAGTCGCCATCTGTACAAAGTGTCACGTATATGTCCTGGAATGCTATTGGGTGTATAGGTCACATGACACACATTGGAGCATTGTGATTCCTTCACGTCTACATGCACCCTCATCCCGTGTGTTTACATAGCATGCATGTGCTACACCTGTGCCCACTGTTATCTGCTATGGACACAGACACTGTAATCACACATGGCAATCTATGTGTCACACAGATAATACATGCAGCCATGGTATGTATACCTGTGAGTGATGGTGCACAGGACATTGCACAGCTGATAATACATGCACAGCAATGTTGTGTCCATGTACACATTCTGTTTCAGGGTGTAGCCAATCACTGAACAACTACACACATGCATCAGAGCCATGTATAATGTCATTAAATAGGGCCATCTACATTTGCACTGCATGGTCTTGAGTAACACATATTCTGCATGCTGACATATGTGACGTGACTGTTTGCCTTGTGATACTGGCACCCACCTTCACCCATTATTGAGAATGTGTTGGATTGCTGGTGTGTGTGTGTGTGTGTGTGTGTGTGTGTGTGTGTGTGTGTGTATGTGCTGTAGTGAGTGTATTTGTGTGCATGTGTTCATGTGTGCTAACATCATGTACAGATTGTAAAGTGTGTTTCCTGTCTTCCTCTCTCAGGTGCTGAGTTTGGGGTGGCTGAAAGCAGCAGGGAACCTGAAGTCACTGCCACTAATAGTGGATGTGATGAGACATGTATTTTGGCACAGGAAGATTTGACAGGATCTGTTGTTGGTCCACCAGTCGACAGTACACAGCGTTCAACCCCATCTATGCGCACACTCATACTGCGGATACATCCCTCATCACCAATGGCCTTAGCCGAGCGACAGCATACAGTTGGCATTGGCCAGGAGAGTGTGGTACCCATGGCACTTGCATCCCCTCACAGCAACCATAGCCAGATTCCTGGAATGGTACCACATAGGCGGATGTCCAGGGGTTCTTGGGGGAGCACCACTGGTCATATTGCCCTTGGCAGACGTGCACCCAGAGGTATTACAACCTCCAGTATGTTCCGGGCTGTAATGCAGGCACAGGCACGTATGGAACGTTACACCAGACAGGGACCAAGGGCGCAGAGGGCCCATTATATCGCTATCAATGACAGCATCCGTGACCTTGCCGGTGCTATCCGGAATTTCACCAAGGTCATTGATAGACGTTGGGGGGAGATGGTAGACGCCCTCCACAATGTATCTTCCATGAGCCAGGACCATGCGGGATGGATGAGACGTCGACGCAGACGCATGCCAGCAACAGCTGGCAGTCGACGCGGACGGCACACAGATCACAGCCGCTCCCGTAGTGGCAGTACCAGCCCCAGCAATGCTGGGGCTGGCCTGTCTATTGACCGTCCTAGTAGACCACGTGCACGTGGCTCTGGCCAGTCCCAGCAGGGACATGGGTCCAGTCATCATACCTCTGCCTCTGATGATAGTACCCAGTCAGGGTTGGTACCCGATACTGCCCGTAGCACCCCTGCCAGGCACAGGTACCGTGTTGGTACCCAGAGACAGTGATCTGTACAGCCTAGCAGGTACAGTCTGTGGCTATCCCACTACCTCCCATATATGGCAGCCACATGGTGGAGCTGTGTGCATGCAGACACACACACATTAACCAAACAAGTAGGGCTCACACATACACACACACATTACATCAACATTGGCCCATGCTTTACTGTTGTCCCTCACACACACAGACATATATACACACACAGACATGTCGATTGGATGGGTCAATGTCGGGCTCTGGCAAACCAACAACACGCCTTGTGCATATGATGACACCTGTGCCACCTCCTGTCATCTGTAACATTGATGCAGGAACAGGCTAACATGGTTCTGATGCACAGGGTGACATTATAGCAGTGTAGCAATATTAGCAAGTTGTCAACAGGAAAGTGTAATGATATCCTTGTAGGTATATCTGAGCAGGCATTATGCGTCACAGCTCTGATTGTCAATGTAGCATTGTTTACACCAGTGTTAGGTCTAAGTATGTATTGTCCACCCATGTGCCACTTGGCTGAAGTATACAGTGTTGCCAGCATGTGTTATTGAGTGAACAGTACGTGTGTGGTGTGTGCATTACAGATTAGCAGGTGTACATCTGTGAACATAGTGGGTGCGCACTGTCTGCATGTATGTGCATAGTGGACACATGGGACATGTGGCATACCCTGTTGTACACATTGTTAACATTTCATAGTATCTTTCGATGGCCCGTATGCATTCTACTACAGATATGTACTAACATGGGTACACATGTGTGTATGACATGGGTTGACAGTATGCTGTGGGTAATACTGTTGATACCTGTCAATGATTTGCAGTCTGGAAGTATACACAACCTCAACAGCATGACTATAACCAATCATTAGATGATGTCCTGACAAATGACACAGTTGTAGGGAACTCAGTAACAGTTGGATCCTTCCAGTACTATACTATAACAGTGACCAGTGGTATTGACGGCCACCCGCACCTGGGGCCACACCTGTTTGGCATATAGCCCTCTTAGGTACATGCAAACACACTAGGGATATGTCCATCCACATCTGGAAATGCATGCATTGACCTACAATGCATTCCCTGGATGGGACGCATAGCCTACACAAGGGTATCGTACAGACAGATACCTGTTGTCCAATACATGCTGTATAGCAGTAAGCCGACTATGGCATAGTCATCCACATTTACTGTAATATTATCCCAACAGTACCACATAGGTGGTAGCCCTCAACATGTATGTTGGGTAACAATGTGTACATACAGCCACATGTTATGTCATCTGTCCCTTGGTATCCACATATCCATTGGTATTGTGGAGTCCCCCGGTGTGTCACATAAGACATTAGGGGCCTGAATGCATATCCACAAGGCTGTTGTACACCTATAATGACTGTCCATTATTGCCAGTCGTTGTTGTGTATGAACATGTCTGACATATACCCCAGGCATGTACCCTCATTCACACTACTCTATAGTAACTGTCATGGGTGTGTGTGGCACAGATGACCTTAGACACAGTTCACTAAAGTGGCCGGGCTTGTCACATACATACATATATATGTGACCTACGATCTGAGAAGCAGTGGCACAATCTGTCAAAGGAAACAAATGTATTCATGTAGTATGCAGGCTTCACACCTATGTTCTGATTGAGGTCACATGTACACACATTTATTTGCCAAGCAGAAACCTGATGTGTGCAATGCACATACTGTTTTAATCATGATATGTCATACCATAGTAAAAGCAAAACCCACACTGCATTGACCAACTGTGTCACACACACACACACACACTCAGCAATTGCAGGATTCAAACCCCTACCTAACTATGTTATGATACTAGAGACATATGCATTAACACGGCGCGCTATATGCTTTGCTGGGTGGTTTCTCTTCTCCTGCTATATTTGTGGGATGCTGACATCATCAGACTTTCCAAAGAGGAGTGTACCTCTTTTAATTTGTTTTCCCAGTCTCCAAAAAGGGCACTCCTCTCAAAGGAAATCATACACATACACCCCCCCACACACACACACAAACTGTCAGCGTTTGCAGGATTCAAACCCCCACCTAACTATGTTATGATACTAGAGACATACGCATTAACACAGCGCGCTATATGCTTTACTGGGTGGTTTCTATTCTCCTGCTATATTTGTAGGATGCTGACATCATCAGACTTTCCAAAGAGGAATGTACCTCTTTTAATTTGTTTTCCCAGTCTCCAAAAAGGGCACTCCTCTCAAAAGAAATCACACACATACACACCCCACCCACACGCACACACAAACACACACTGTCAGCGTTTGCAGGATTCAAACCCCTACCTAACTATGTTATGATACTAGAGACATATGCATTAACACGGCGCGCTTTATGCTTTACTGGGTGGTTTCTATTCTCCTGCTATATTTGTAGGATGCTGACATCATCAGACTGGACATGGTAATGTGTGTGCACTTTGTTTTATGCAATCCCAGGAATGAGCCATGTGGGTCTGCAGGTGTCAACAGCTTGAACAGGACCCCATAATCCTTACCTTGTGTGATCTATCTGTGGACACATTATCATTCCTTCATATGTCAACACATATTTATGCACAGATTGTTGGTTTTGTTGATACGACATGCGTCAGGGGTGTTGATAAAGGGCTATTCAAAGTCTGTGTGGGACATGTGTAGCTCTGTTCAGTGATGCATGTCCTGGGTGTCTACCTTGCAAACAGTCTAGCATGTTTGGGAACCATGATCTGCACATGAACATACCACAGTTGTTGGGTTGTGTGTTTGTCAGCTTCCAATAGCTCTGTGTGTGACTTCAGCCATGATGGACTCCATGGCCTTGCAGATCAGACTTCATAGGTTTACTGGACTATACTTCCCATGCTGTGTTGTGCACCTACACTTGTGGGGAGTGCCATATGTTGCTGTAACACATTCAACGGTTCCAGATCCTGTGGAGAGGGTGAGACTCAACAGACTGTTCAGGTGCAGGGTCTATTTGTTCTGTAGTTCATGCATGTCACGTATTGGGAAATAGTGTAATCCAGTTGCTGCCATGCTTTTGGCTTTGGGGGGAGCTGTTCAACCATTCTGCATGTAATATCCCCTGGTATGATGACTGGGACTATGGTCAGTGGGAGGTGGGTATGTCTGTATGGGCCTGTCTGACAGGATGTCGGCATTGTCAGTCAGGTACAGTTGGCCCTGACTCAGGACATATATGAGTGTACATTGCTATTTATGACATAGCTGAAGGAGGTGTCATGATTCAGTCTGGAATCCTTCTCAGCTACCCTTTACAAAACACCAACAAACCTGAGCACTAATCCCTGTTGTACTCTTTTACACACTTAACACCCTACTGATCCTTTGCGATCAGGCTACAGAGTATGTCATTATAATATCCTGGCATGTCCAGGGGTCGGTTTCGTGTGTACTCTCCAGTCCAGCTAGTGAATATTGTGGTTTTGGCACAGTGTCACATCTGCCTCATGTACAAAGACAAACCCTCTCCTCCTCCCAACAAACTCCGATATATGTGAGAGATGCAACAGTATTGACATACAGGAGGCTGAGCTCTCTCGACCCATGACTGGCATAGTCTATCAGGTGGTGAAGGTAACCACACACACTACATATCAGTCTCACATAAACCTATAGCGACCGCAATCGAACCACATTATCACACATAAACATACTCAGAGGCTCTACATAAACTCTGCCTAAGCAACAGAGACCTCCAAAGCAGACACACAAACAACTGCTGCCCCACTACAATACCCGCATATCACATAGTTCGCAATGTCAGTGTGCCACACATTCACTGCCCTTCAGGCTAAACAACACACCTAATACACTTGTAATAGGTGACACTTATTGTCAGACACAGTGATGTCCCACTCACCAGACCAAACAAGGGAATAGTCACTTTGAGCTGTCTCTCGGGTGGCAGGATCCACAACATAATGTATGCACTCAGGTCACTCCAAAGCAAGTGCAGGACTGGCTCCATCATTGTCCATGCTAGTGCGTACACCCGCAGATGTCCCTCACTGGACCACATGACATGATACATAGAGGAACTCTCTGATCATGTAGCCCAGGCCAGTATGACCCTGACCTTGTCTAGCATCTTACACTCACCAAGTATGATGTCACAGTATACCAACAAACTGATCACGTTTAACAGTTGGCTAACATATTGGTGTCATTCACAGGGGATACAGTGTCTGTCAGCCTGGGGTGACATGCTCGACATGCCACGTAGCTTCCCTATGGACAGCTTGCACCTGTCGCCCTTGGACCTTCGAATATTGGCTAAGGCAGTTGCTACCACCATACTGCCTTTTTTAAGCGGGGCTCAAAAGACAAACCCACCTCCATAGACATTACAGAGTACATGACACTGAGGGTAATGCTGCTCAACACCAGATGTGTTACCCCCAAAGTGCGACCACTCAGGAATCTCCACAGTATGGACAGCAGCGATATCTGTGCACTAACAGACACCTGATTCAGGCTCCCAAATGCACACCAGCACTACCAGGTTATATTTCATACCATGCTTTCTAACCACAAAACTCGGAATGGCCAACACAAATAGGGGAAGTATCCAAATACATCACAGATGTACATACCTCCGGGTTGGTGGCACTGCACAAAGCATCACAGACCATACATATGCACCTAACATTGTGCATATCTACCTCTTGATTTGTTGCCTGCTACAGACCACCCTCCCAAACTCATGAACCACACTCTGCTTTCCTGGGAACACTGGACAATTTGAAGGTCTCCCCAAACACCATCATATTGGGTGACTTCAAATACCCACACATTGACTGGGGATAGTACTCGGGCCCCAACACCCTCGCCCAACAGTTGCTACTATTTGTACACACATATGCTATGGCACAACCAGTCACCACACCCACAAGAGGGTGCAACATATTGGACATGATTATCACCAACATGGGGACACTATGTTCCACACCTGAGATATACCCCTCATTGGTAAGGCCAGAACATACATTTATCTCACTGGACATCCATATCCCGTCCACACACCCATCCTGGGTAATCTTGGTGAACTTCTGAAAAGCAAACATCACACTTCTCCAAACCAAGGTGGTATCCTTCAGAGACCCTGGGACAGTGGTAAGTATGCCTCTGACTGCTGAATCCTTTACATACACATTCTATGGACACCTGGTGGACTGCATAGATCGTGCTATCCCAAATAACAACTGGACTCACTCCTCTAATGGCTGGGGACCTGTCTGGTAGACCCTGGCCATTAATAAGCTATACAACGAAAGGAGGACGCTACTACATGATAGAGCACAATCCCAGATAGGGAAGGCATCTGTGATCTGTACTAGCAGACAGCTACAATCACTCATGTATTTATGTCAGGCCCACTTCTAACGGACAATTGCACCAGACACAAGGCCTTCTTCAGTTAATTCAGGTACCTGGGTGGACACTCACTTATATGCTCTGAGTTACTGCATACTGACTAAACATACCCTGAACCCACAGACATTGCCAACATCATGGCAAACAGGTTCAGTGCAGATGTCTCCCCCCCCCATCCCCCCTAAGGAGCTACTGTCCATCCGAATGGAGTGTAACCTCCCTGACATCGCAAACAAACAGGTGAGTGCTGCCCTCCCCACAGCGGACAACACAGCATCAATGGGACCAGACGGTGTCCCGGCCTGCGTCTTACACGGGCTTCATGACAGACGTAACCCTCACATTACGTCACCGTTCAATATCAGAGTTACTGCAGGATATGTACCCACGGAATGGCATACAGTGATAGTGGTCCTGCTCCACAGAGTTGCTGCCACAACGGACCACAGACAATATCGGCCTATAAGGCTAACTAGCCTGTTCTACAAAGCTATGGAGTGTATTGTAATGGGACTTCTGCACATAGACATCAGGAACCTACAGACACTGGGTCCTACACATTTCAGCATTGTTGTGGGCAGATCTTGCCTTCTGGACCTGTTCGTATTCTTTAAACAGTTACCAGGTCCATCGGTGTAGGGACGGTTGTCCACACAGCCTGCCTGGACCTTGCACAACCCTTCGACACAATACCCCACTCTGCCATTATGCATAGGCTCACCGGCATTGATATCGACACATATCTCACACAATGGATTGCTACCTGGATCAGGGAGAGCACCCACATGCTCAGTATTGCAGGTGCTATGTCTGACTATACACCAGTTACACATGGCATCACACAAGGCTCAGTCCTGGGACCTCTCTTGTTCAGTATATATTTGTGTGATGTACGGCTAACACAGGAGGAATATGGCTGACCATGTTCGCAGATGACTGCAAACTGGGTTCCATAATCAACTCTTCAGCTGGCACATGCATACTCAAACTGGGTCTCACAGAGATAGGATGACTGGTGCCTGAGCCATGGACTACAGCTTAATGCCATTAGTTGCATAGTCATCCCCTTTGGGAATAACAACATGCCCACACATTACCACATAGGTAGTAATCCATTACATACGGTAGTAGTTGTTAGGGGTTTGGGGACACAACTTGTTTGTACTCTTGCCTTTGACAATCACGTTGCCAAAGTGGTTAGACAGAACGTTTATATAGCCCACCTTATCCCATATGGTTTCACATGTTGATCAAGTGAGGTCATTGTGCCCCTATACTCATCACAACCATGCTTGGTTACAATGCCACATTTGGGATGTACCTTACCTGACACCTGCAGCAACTGTAATGGCCACAAATGTTCCACAACAAGCAGATGTAGGGACTCGCATGGATGCCCTGCACAGGTCAGATACAGTAACTCCAGCTCTACTCAGTCGCTTACTACCTACACGGATGTGTTGTGTGCCTGTAGTTTAAGGAAATATTCGACCCAGATTTAATGGACATGCTCCACTTCAGGATATCCGACTCCCTTGGAGCTACACACTCCAGGGACATATACCTCAGCACAGATGTTAATAGGACATGCTGGAGGGACAGATTCTTATCCCAGAGGCGCCACTCACTCCGGATTGTAATCCTGGTTTTGCATGGGCAGAGCCACCCACTGACCACCTACAGGATACATCTTGACATGTTGATGGGTGATCGTATGTTTACCCATGGGATATCTTCTGGGTCCCTGCTAGACAGAGGCACAATACACTAAATGTAAATGGGCTATCTTGTGTGACCTACTATTCACAGGCAGTGTTCTACTTTGACAGGGTTGCGAAAGCCAAACACACTCTGGCTAGGCTTGTACATGTCCTAGGGTGGATAGCCTAGTATCAACCTCTGAACCTATGCTAATGTTCAGGATGCACAATGTTTATTGCTGATACTGTTTTCAGGTTTTATAGTCTTTGCTTTCCCACTTTCTATGAACAACTTTGGTATCTGCAGAACATATTTGATTATGACAGGGTTCCACTATATTATATATGTGTCTGTTGTCCTATAACTGTGTGCACAGGGCAGATTGCTGGATAGTGAGAGGTTCCTGGGTTAACACATGCAACTGCCTGATATGTGTGGCCCACTGCTGTACTCTGACATGGCCTAAGTGTGTGAGCATGCTCAGTTCAGACTGTCAGTGTTCTGTTGCCTGACATTTGTCTCATTTATTCAAGTGTGTGAGCATGCCCAGTGTGACCTTTCAGTATGTTGCTGTCTGAGGTCCACTACATCTGTTGATGTATGTGTACATGTCCAATATTAACATTTCTACTGTGTGTGTTGAAAGTCAGGTTCTATTCTTACTGCAGGACTCACCTTTGTGTCAAAACTCGACAGAGATTATGCTGTGCCTGCAGGGTTTCCATGGAATACTTAGCATAGACTTATCAACATTTCTTCATACAGGCTGACCACTGCAGTACTGCCATGGCTTAGTGGTTCAGTACTATGACTATAGTGCACAGTATCCTGGGTTCGAAGCCCATCACTGCTTTATATTTTCATACTGAGCAGACCAGACTGCTTAAGGGTCAGTAGAGCAAATATGAGCATGTTGACTTTTGTTCAGCTATGCCCTACTTAGTTTCATAGGTTCATACTAGGCTATCTTCCCTAAGGCATTTACAAGCCTAGCCAGAGTGTGTTTGGCTTTCACCACCCTCTGAACTGATTTTACTGTGCCCTTTTTAAGGTTAGTTTACTGTGCCTCTGTCTAGTAGTGACATCAAAGTAATCCCCGTGGTAAACCTATGATCTCCCATCCACTCGTCAAGATTCCTCTTGAAGAGAGTCAGTGAGGGGGCTCTGCCTAACATGAACTGGGATTCTGTTCCAGAGCGAAGAGAGCCTCTGGGTTAGGAATCTGTCCCACCAGCATGTCCAATTTATTTCTGTGCTCAGGTTCAAGTCCCTCGAGCGCGTAGCTGTACGAGATTTGGATTTTCTGAGGTGGAGCATGCTCATTAATTCCGGGTTGGACATGGCTTTATATGTCAGGCATAGATCGCCTCTAAGTAGGCGGTATGCAACTGAGTAGAGCTATAGTTTCTTTAACCGAGCAGCATATGGCATCTGTTTGAGTCCCATGATCCTCTTTGTGAGGTACCTTTGGCGTCTTTCTAGTTGCTGCAGGTGTCAGGTAAGGTACATCCCAAATGGGGCATTGTATTCAATTATGGGCCTGACGAGTGATGACTAAAGGGGCACAATGACCTCCCTCGATGTAGATGTGAATCCTTTCATGAAAAGGTGGGCTATATAGGTCGTTCTAACCACTTTGGCAGTGTGGTTGTCAAAGGGGAAATTACTGTCAACTTGGGTCCCCAGGTCTCCAATTACTTCTTCCATACTTAATGGATTCCCGCCTATGTGGTAATTTGTGGGCACTTTGTTTTTTCCAAAGGGTATGACTATACACTTTTTAGCGTTTAGCTTTAGGCCATGGCTCTGGCACCTGTTGTCCGTCTGTATGAGACCCTTTTGGAGGATGCTTGTGTCAGCTGGAGACAGTTATGGCGCCCAGTTTGCAGTCATCTGCAAACCTTGTCAGCCACAGTTCTCCCGTGTTAGCCTGTACCTCCGAAAAATATATGGCGAACACAAGAGGTCCCAGGACTGAGCCTTGTGGGATGCCACATGCAACTGGTTTAGAGTCTGACATGGCTCCAACAATTCTGACTGTGGGTTCTGTCTTTGAGCCAGTTTTCAACCCATCTTATGACATAGGGGTTTATATTTAAGCTGGAAATCTTGACCAATGGATGGGAGATCGCAGATATACCCCAGGGATTACCTCAGTGTCACTGCTCAACAGAGGCACAGCAAAATAATGGGTATAGTTCCCCATACTAAAGGGGTGGCGTAAGCCACAAAACTATGGGCTAGGCTTGTAAATGCCCTCGGGCAGATAGCCTAGTATGAACCTATGAACCTATGAACCTATGGAGAGCTTATCTTTGATGCCCAAGTGGGGTATTGTGTTGAAGGCTTTTGCGAGGTCCAGGTAGGCTGTGTGGACTACCTTCCCCTCATCAATGGCCTTGGTGACTGTTTTAAAGAAATTGACCAGGTTTAAGAGGCAAGATCTGCCCTCAACAAAGCCAAATTTGGTAGGATCCAGTGTCTGTAGGTCCCCAATGTCTTTGTTTATGAGTTCCATGATGATCCTCTCCATAGCTTTGCAGACCGGGCTAGTCAGGCTTATGGGGCGATAGTTTCCAGGGTCCGTAGAGGCACCGCCTTTATGGAGTGGGACCACTGTTGCTGTATGCCATTCTTTGGGTACATATCCTGTAGTAAGGCTGAGATTGAACAGCAGCTTTACGTGGGGGTTTAGCTCTTCTTGGAGTTCATGTAGAACGCAGTCATTGATGCTGCATTTTTTGCTTTGGAGAGGGCGGTTTTCAACTGAGCATCTGAGATGTCAGGGATGCAGCACTCTGCTGGGATAGATATTTGCTCTTTAGTGGGGGGAAGAGGGGGACAAGTTTGCACTGAACCTGTCTGCCAGGATGTTGGCAATCTCTGTGGGTTCAGTGTATTTATTGCCATTTTGGACCAACTCTGAGCATATCTGGGAGTTGCCACCCAGGTTCCTAAGATAACTAAAGAAGGCCGTGTGATTATCTTTAATGTCATGTGCAGTTTTTCTCTCGAAGCTGGCCTTGGATGATTTTATGAGGGATCATAGTTTTTTGCTAGTATTGATCAGAGATGCGTTCCCTTTTAGGGATTTTGCTCTATCATGTAGTAGCATCCTCCTTCTGTTGTACAGCTTATTTATGGCTGGGGTCCACCAGGCAGGACACTTGCCTTTGGATGATTAGGTCTTGGCTTTGTTTGGGATAGCATGATCCATGCAGTCCTGAAGGTGTCCATAGAATGCGTTTATAAAGGATTCTGCAGTTTGAGCCATACTTTCCACTGGCCCGGGGGCCTTGAAGGATTCCACCTCGGTTTTGAGAAGTGTGACATTAGCTTTTGAGATGTTTTTCACTGTGGTTTTCTGGGCTGTGGGTGGGATCGGGATGTGGATATCCAGTGGAATTGATTTATGGTCCGATCTTACCAATGAGGGGAATACCTCTGGTATGGAGCATAGAGTCCCCATGCTGGTGATGACCAGGTCCAGTATGTTATCCCCTCTTGTGGGGGTGGTGACTAGTTGTTCCATAGCATTTGAGTTTATAAATTCTAGGATCCTTTGGGCTAGGGTGTTGGGCCTTGAGTACTGCTCCCAGTCAATGTTTGGGTAGTTGAAGTCACCCAATATAATGGTGTTTGGAGAGACCTTCATATACTTAGACCCTGCTTGTCCAGCATTGCTCAGTATTAACCAACATTGCTGGACATTGCCCAGTATTACTCAACATTGACCACAGTTGTGCTAGTTGTTGTGTGCGATTTTCTTTACATATACTACATGGTGGTAAATGCTGTTTAACATTGCTTTATATTGCCTAACACATGGCAGTCATGCCTCAGGTGGTGTTGCAGGGCTGGCTATGTCGGATGTACATACTACACTCCCTATACATGTTTGGAAGCAGGTGGTGTCAACTTAGGCATCCCTTTTACTATATGTGTGAGTCAGAGAGAGGTATCATTTCCAGGGTTCCTACTGAGCCAGTGTATGTGCTATACGTTTCCTCTTTGCCAAGGCCAAAGCATACTGGGCACGCCTTCTTCTGCCTACTGGGGCAGGCTCAGGTTGTTCCTCCTCTGAGTCACTCTCTGCCTGTGATGGCCTTGGCAATGGTGGGGGGGCTGTTTGGCCCAGGCCTATGCTGGTCCTGTTGCAGCTGTTTTCACAGGATTATATTATGTAGCATAGCACATACCATGACAATTTGGGTACATGTAGTTGGTGAGTACTGCAAGGCTCCACCAAATGTGTCCAGGCACCGGAACCGTGACTTGAGCAGCCCAAACACATGCTCGATTACATTTCGTGTTTGTGCGTGTGCCTCATTATGGTGTTCCTGTTCAGGTGTGTGTGCATTTCTGATGGGTGTCATCAGCCACGGCTCCAGTGCATAGTCTGCATCCCCCACTAGGTGACCATGTGGGATGTCCCCATTGGCAAATGTCTGGTACAGCTGCGTTAGCTGTCAGATATGGGAATCATGGTAGCTTCCAGGGCAGCCAGCACACACATTCAGTATTATGTCTTGGGCATCACACATGACCTGGCAGTTGATGGAGGGGAAGCCCTTATGGTTGAAGTAGACCCTACCCCGCTCACCGGCTGGTACTTTGATGCATATGTGCGTGCATTCTATTGCACCCACTACCTCAGGGTATTCCACTATTTGCTGGAAGAGACACATATTGCTGGCCAATTCCTCACGGGAATTGGGGAAATATACATGATCACCGACATGTGCTGACATGGCATCCAGGAACTGGTGCAGTACCCTGGATGCTGATGCCTGTGATATCCCCATCATATCACCAGTTGGACTCTGGAAGGTATCTGTTGCTAATATTCTTAGGCCAGCACATACCTTGGATGTTCTTCATCTCACATTGCTGCAGTCCTTACACTTGGGTAGTCCGCTGTCCTCGGTCGGCCCAAATATCAAAGTATAAGGCTGACGTCGGTCAAGGCGCATTTGACTGACATCAGGGCGTCAGGGTACAAATCGCATGACCGGCGTCATATCCTCAGTCTTTTGCCGCATGGTCCGATGCAGAAGCAGTATTGCAAGTGCGGTTGGCGTTCTGAAATTTTTTTTCGGAGTTTCAGACCGAGTCAAAGTTGGCTAAGTACCCGTTGGGGAATATTTTAGTTTTTCTTGCCTCAGTGGTTTACCGGATGTCAGAAAAAGTGAATAATTGTATTTCTTGTGGGAAACAGATACCGCATAGAGACTATCATACTTTGTGTATTCCTTGTTTAGGGCCTGAGCACGGCGTTGTTGGGTGTCGCTCTTGTGCTAGATTTAATAAGCGCACTATAAAGAGGAGATTAGATTGTGCCAGGTTAGTCTTCGGGAAGCGGTGCAATTATAAATGCCGTCGGATGCTCCGGCGCCGCTTCTTCGAAGCGCAAGGATTAAGCAGTGAAGCCTAGGCTAGAAGAACCGTCCGCGGACGCGGTTCTTTAGAGGTGTCGGTGGAGCGGTGGTTCCACGGAGGTTTCTTTGGGATCCCAGGGGAGACCTTGTTATTGCAGGATGTGGCCTCTCAGGAGGCAGGTCAGGTGATGGGGCTTCTCAGGTTACTATACTCCCTCCTGCCTAGGGTGGTTAGGCCCTCTCCTTCTGTTTCCAAGGCTTCTCCTAGAGGCAGGCCAGGTTTAGCTTCAGTTGGTGTCACCCCTAGTTCTTCTGGAACTGTGCCCAAGAAGCATATGCTTAAAATGGCAGAAGATTTGATTACTCTGATTAGGGTTCTTTGCCCCTCCTGATAAGAGACCTAGGGTGGAGCCTGAGCTAGGGAGTTTTGAGCAGGCTTGGATGTTTCAGAGTCTTCGGCTGAAGACTTGCAGGAGTACTCTCCTTATTCTGATTCTGATGTGGATGATTCTACTCCTTCTGCTTCTCCTCCTGAGGATTTTTCTTTTCAGAAACTCTTCATTCCATGAGGGAGCATTTTAAGTGGGAAGGTCAGGACTTCTCTGATTCCAGGAAAAGGCTTAGGGAATTTTGTTTTACCCCAGCATAGGCCTTTGGCTATACCTCCTGTTTTGGATGTAGTGGAAGATGCTTTTACAGAGGCTTCTCTTAATCCTGATCCTTTGCCTCCTGCTCCTGTTAAACCCGATAGGTATTACAGGGTGCCTGAAGTTCATAAGTATCTTTTAAGAGTCCTAGGGCAGACCCAGAAACTGTTAGCCAGGGGCCTAAAGGTGTTAAGGCTTCTGTTGTCAAGAATCCGGTTCCTGCGGATAAAGAAGCCAGGGCCTTGGATAGATGGGGAAAGAAAGTTTATACTTCTTCCACTCTAGCTATGAGGGCTTTGAATTGCCAGTTTCACATGTTAAAATACCAAAACTATCTCCTTTCACAGTTGAAGTCTAAGGTTGATGCTCTGGCGGAAGGTATTGATTGTAAAGAGTTACAAGATTTAGTACATGTTTCTGAACAGGTGGGTAAGCATTCTTTGCAATGTGGTTTTGATGCTGTACAGGCCTGCGTCTAGGGTGGCTGCCACTGGGTCAGTTCTTCATGAGGCACGCCTGGCTGAGGGATCAAAATTTATCTGACCATGTTAAAACTAGGATTTTAGATGCTCCTTTACAATCTGATGTGTTGTTTGGTTCTCCTGTTGAGGCAGTTTTAAAGAAAATGGAGGACAAGGCTAAGTCTATGCAGACTGTTAAAGATTTTTTGCAGGTTCAGCCTCCAAAGTTTAGTAGAAATTGCCCTACTAAGGGGTGGACGTATCCTTCTTATGATTCCCAGTCTAGGGGTAGATCTAGACGTGGTAGGGGCAGAGCTCAGGGCTCTTTCAGGCCTAGAACAGGGAGTTCTCCTGCACAGTCTTCAGGTGAGGGCAGGGGTCAGTCCTTTAAGTAAACAGACCCAATGACCTACCTTTTCAGCTGCCAGAGCCTTCTCGTCTGGCAGCACCTTTGGGAGGAAGGTTGGCACTTTTCAAAGAAAATTGGAGTTTAATTACCCAAGACAGATGGGTATTGGATATCATACACCAAGGTTACAGGTTTTATTTCCATACCTTGCCTCCTTTCAGAGGCATGCCAGGCGTTCCTCCTCAACAAAGAATAGAGGCTCACAAGCAAATTTCTCTGTTACTTCAACTAGGGGCCATACAGCTGGTCCCTATGCCAGAAGTGGGCCTAGGATTTTATTCTCGCCTGTTCCTAGTACCAAAGAAGGGGAACACGTGGAGACCAATTTTGGATTTATCTATCCTCAACACTTATCTGGACATTCCCAAGTTCAAAATGTTGGCGTTACAACAGCTTTTACCTCTGCTGGGCAAAGATCATTGGATGGTAACTTTGGATCTCAAGGAGGCTTACCTTCATGTTCCTATCAGACTAAGTTGCAGGAAGTATCTGCGTTTTGAGCTGGGACTTCTCACTATCAGTTCTCTGCATTGCCCTTTGGCTTATCTACTGCCCAGAGTGTTCACGAAAGTTCTGGCTCCAGTGATAGCTTTCTTCAGGCTAAAGGAATACAGATCTATCCTTATTTGGACGACTGCCTGATTCTGGCTCAAGGAAGGAAGAGCTTCTTCATCATTTGGAATATGTGATAGGAGTGCTAAGATGCCTGGGGTATTCTGTGAACGAAATAAAGTCCAGTCTAGTACCCTCTGAGGACATGTGCTTTCTGGGTGTAAGACTGAATACAGCATCCCAGATGGCCTTTTTAACCCGGACAAACAAAGAGTCTTTCCCTTTACTTCCATCAACTATCTCATCAGTCCGGGCTGACTGCAAGGACAGTCCTTCAAGCCTTAGGGTTCATGGCATCTTGTATTCTGGTGCTTCCCAATGCCAAACTGCATATAATGAAGCTGCAATGGTATCTCAAAATGTATGGACACAGCACTGCCAGGATCTGGACACTGTCATTCATATAATACCTTGCATTCAAAAGGAATTTTTGTGGTGGGCTCAGGAATGTCACCTAAACAAAGGGACTCTCTGTGACCCGGCCAGAGGCGAGTCAGATTTTAACGACAGATGCCTCAGACAAAGCTTGGGGAGCTCATCTAAATGGAAAGTGGATACAAGACAAGTGGCCTGCCAGACTACAACATCTACATATCAACCTGAAGGAGATGTTAGCAGTCCAGTTTGCATTAATAGCTTTCAAGGATTTACTTCTTCCAGGGCAGGTGTTGATTCTAACAGACAACACAACTGTCATGTGGTACATCAACAAGCAGGGGAACACATTCTTATCCTCTATGCAGGCAAGCAATGATTTTGTGGGAGACTGCTCTCAGTTTACAGCTCAATCTTCAGGCAAGGTTTCTGCCAGGAGCACAGAACTCCTTAGCAGATGTGTTGAGCAGGCAATTATGGATCCCCACAGTGGAAGTGGATCCTCATGTATTTCAGAAATTGACAGTGTCATGGGAACTCCAGACATAGATCTGTTAAACTTCTCCACTAAACCATCAGCTGCCAAAGTTTTGCACAAAAGGTTTCATCCCACAGCTTGGAAAGTGGTTACCTGCTGAAATCATGGAGGTTTTTCAAGATTCCTCATGTGATTTCCTGTTCGAAGTACCTGCCCTCAGATCAAGCAGTCTCAGCCTTTGGTATTTCCGAGTCTTCTTCAGATATTCCCACTGAAGAACCCCCTCAGAGGAGTCTCACAGAGGATATGGACTACGATGATGGGGAAGGGTCCCCACGGTCACCTTCTGACGATGGCTCCTTCAGAGACATCCTGGAAGTATTGAAACAGAGGGGTGGCTTGAAGCCCTCCAACCCTTCCTCAGAGGAGTTCATCTTCCTGCAAGCTTTCCGGTCTCGGCCTTCTACGTCTGGGGTGACCCCACCTGCCGACGAGTTAGTCCAGCTCATCCTGCATTTCTCATGGAAGAACCCTGATTCTATTGAGGCCATCCCCTAGAGATCAGGCAAGATTCTTTCCCCTTCAGAGGAGCATCCCCACTGGTTCATAGGTAGGTACTAGGCTATCGGCCCAAGGGCCTACTTAAGCCTAGCCAACAAGTTTCCCTGGCTTAAACCACCCAAGAAAGTTATTTTCCTGTGCCACTGTCGAGCAGAGACACAGAAGTGATCCCCGGGGTGTATTTCCTATTTCCCATCCACTCATCAAGATTTTTCTTGAAGAGTGCTAATGAAGAACTTTGCTTGACATAGATGGGTAGCCTGTTCCAGAGTATGGGAAGTCTCTGGGACAGGAATCTATCCCTCCAGCATGTCCTGTTTATTGTGGTGACAAGGTTTAAGTCCCTAGAGCATGTAGCTTGGAGGGATTGGGATTTCTTTAGGTGTAGCATGTCTAACAGCTCTGGGTTTGACATAGCTTTATATGTTAGTTAGAGATGACCTCGGAGTAGTAGATATGCTATGGAGTAAAGCTGGAGTTTTTTGAGATGGTCAGTGTAGGGCATTTGTTTGAGGCCAGTAATCCTCTTTGTGAGGTACTTCTGTGGCCTTTCCAGCTGCTGCAGATGTCTTGTGAGGTACATTCCAAAAGGGGCGTTGTACTCTATAATGGGTCTAATGGGTGTCGATTAGAGGGGAACAATGACCTCTTTTTTTCATGGATGGAGATCCCTTTTATGATGAGGTGTGCCACGTAGAAGGACTTTTTGACTACTGTGGCAATGTGACTATCAAAGGAGAGACTACTGTCCACCTGGGTCCCAAGGTCTCTTATCACACATTTGGTGTTGTCGATTGCTGCCTATGTGGCAGTTCATGGGTACAGAGTTTTTACCAAAGGGGATGACACTGCACTTTTTGGCATTGAGCTTGAGGCCATGGCTCTGGCACCAGGCATCTGTCTCAGCGAGGCCTTTCTGTAGGATGTCCACATCATGTGGGGACTGGACTATGGCTCCTAGTTTGCAGTCATCTGTTAGCCAGAGGTCGTCTGTGTTGGCCTGTACTTCAGAGAAGTAGATACTAAACAGGAGAGGTCCCAGGATGGAACCCTGTGGTACTCCACTTGTCACTGCTTTGAGGTCAGATATGGAGTCTGCAACTTTTACAGTGTGGGTTTTGTCAGTGAGCCAGTTGGCAACCCATCTTGTGACATAGGGATTTATACCTAGTTTAGTGAGTTTAGCTATAATTCCAGAATGGGGGATGGTGTCGAAAGCCTTGGCGAGGTCAAGATAGACTGTGTGAACCATCTTACCCTCATCTACGGCTTTGGTGACTGCCTCAAAGAAGTCGATCAGGTTCAGAAGGCATTATCTGCCTTTCACAAACCCGAACTGGGTGAGATTCAGAGTTTGGAGGTTATCAGTGTCTTTGTTTATGAGTTCCATGATGATACGTTCCATGGCCTTGCAGACCAGGCTCGTCAGGCTAATAGGTCAATAATTCCCAGGATCAGAGTTGGCTCCCCCTTTGTGGAGTGGGATAACTGTTGCTGTGCGCCATTCAGTGGGCACAAATCCTGATGCGAGGCTATTATTGAACATGGTGCTTAAGTGGGGAGCCAGCTCGTTCTGAAGTTCGTGTAAAATGCAGCTTCGGATGTTATCCGGTCCCATGGATGCTGTGTTTTTGGCTTTAGAGACTGCAGCTTTTACCTGCGTAGTTGTGATTACAGGGACTCTGCATTCTTCCTGTATAGATATGGGCCCTTTAGGGGGTGGGGAGGGGGTAAAGTTAGCACTGAACCTGTCTGCCAGGATGTTGGCAATATCAGTTGGTTCTGTAATTTTCGTGCCGTTGTGCTGTAACTCAGAGCAGATCAGGGTGTTGCCATAGAGATTCTTGACATAGCTATAGAATACTCTGTGGTTGTCCTTAGAATTAGTGGCGATTGTGTTTTCTTAGCTAGCTTTGGAGGATCTTATAAGGGATCTCAGCTTCTTACTGAGGCTGACCAGGGAGCTCCTCCACTCATGGGATTTTACTCTCTTTTGCAACAGTTTCTTCCTTCTGTTGTACAGTTTGTTTATGGCAGAGGACCACCAGATTGGCTTCCTTTTTTTGGAAGATAGCGTCTTGGTTCTGTTTGGGATAGCACGATCCATGCACTCGTGTAAGTGTTTATAGAGTGCATTTGTGTAGGATTCAGCAGTTGTAACTATATTGTCCATCTGCATGGGTGTCATGAAGTTCACCACTTCTGTCTTAAGAAGCATGAAGTCTTAAGAAGCATGAAGTTGGCTTTGGAGAAATTTTTTACCATGGTTTCCTTAATGGGGAGTGGGGGCCGGATGTGGATATCAATGGTGATTAGCTTATGGTCTGATCAGACCAACAAGGAGTTGACTTCAGGTGTGGAACACTGGTCACTCATGTTGGTAATGACTAGGTCTAGGATATTGTTGCCCCTGGTGGGGGTGTGGATAAGTTGATCCAAGACATTGGAGTTTATGAATTCCAGAAAGCATTGCGCTAGAGAGTTGGTACACGAGTAGTTTTCCCAGTTAATGGTGGGGTAGTTGAAGTCGCCCATTATTATGGTGTTTGGTTGAACCCTAATATTTTCCATTATATCAAGAAAAGAGGAGTGGGAATCCTGGGGCTTGGTGGGGGATCTGTAACAAGCTACAATTTGGATTGCAGTTTTGCCCAGAGTTAGTTGCACTTGGATAACCTCGGATGCATTATGCTGAGCAACTAGCCTGGAGGTGTGGATATCCTTAATGAATATGGACACACCTCCGCCTTTGGTGTTTCGGTCCAGGTTACATGGTCGAAAAGTATGGTATGAGTTATAGCCTGGTAGTGCAGGGTTGCTCTCTGGAGCCTTGAACCAGGTCTCAGTCACTGCACAGATATCGATTATTTTCCATTTTAAGGAGTGCCCCGAGTGAGTGAGTGCATTTTGAGATTTAGACTTCTAGCATTGAGTAGCATTACCCTCAGTTTTTGCTTGCCTGTTCCTGCTATGGTGGTGAATTTGTCATTTGAACCTTGCCTAAGAAAGGCACTATAGGGGCAGCAAGAGCCTTAGCCAGTATCCTGAATCCCAGGGGCGACAGGTGCAAGCCATCCTTCCTTCTAGAGGTTTGGCAGTAGACGCTATGGTGGTGGCGGCCACTAAAAAGGAACTTGCGGAGGAAAGTCCTACTATCCACCCGGACAACAGAGAGGCCCAGGCTGTGGACAGACTAGGGAAGTGAGTTTTTACTTCAGTGACCTTTGCGGTCAGGTCTCTGAACTACTTGGCACATTTCACAAGGCTCCAAAGAGATCTGATCTCCGAACTTTCTGGAGCCCTCGCAGGTCAAGTTTCTGACTGGGCACGAGACAAGGTTGCCTTTCAACTTGCCATCCTTGAGTCTATCTCCAACTCGTCCATGAGGTTGGTCACTCAACCAAAGGGGCGGCTAGAGCTGCGGGTGCAGGCGTAGTCATGAGACGTCATGCTTGGATGCGCATCTGTGACCTCGCGGACCCCTTCAAGTCCTCCTTTTTGAACGCCCCTATTGAATCATCTTCCTTGTTTGGTTCTAAAGTAGAGGACACAATGGCCAGGTGCGAGCAGGATGGAAAGACCTTGTTTGCTGTTGGCATGTGTTTTTTCCAAGCCTCAGTGTTCTTTTTCCAGGAACCAGAAGAGTGGGAAAACATGGCATAAAAAATCTCAAGGCCCTTTCCACAACGCAAGTGATGAGGATTCCCCTAGAGGCAGAGGGGATTCCAATGGTGGAAGATGCCCTTTTTAGGGACAGAGGGGGTTCTCAAAATCAAGACTCCAGGGATTCTTTCTCCGGACGGTCTTATCAATGCTCCTGAAGCGTTGCCTGATTGCTTTCCTCTGGAAACAGTCGGGGCTCGTTTTTGTCTGCACCCAGCTGCCTTCCACTCTATTACAAAGGATCGGTGGGTGCAGAGAATAATCTCCAGAGGCTATTACATCCCTTTAACATCACTTCTAAAACCTACAAAAAACCTTCCCGATGTTCCAACCAGTCAAAGGGAAGAAGCTGCTTCAGAGATAAGAAAGCTGTGTCAAAAAAGAGTCATTCAACCAGTCCCCCCAGACCAATGCGGATCCGGTTTTTACTCAATATTCTTTTTGGAGACCCATTTTGGATCTCAGCCATCTAAACAAGTCAGTGGTTCAAACCAAATTCCGCATGGTCACCATACAATCCATTCTCCCTTTTTTACGGGAGGGTGTTTTGATGTGCTCGATAGACCTCCTTGATGCATATTACCACATCAAAATGGACAAACGCTCCAGGAGTCTCCTTCGCTTCCAGCTAGGAGCCAATCATTACCAGTTCAGAGCCCTGCCATTCGGTCTCTCGACAGTCACCAGTGTGTTCACAAAATGCTTAGCAGTGGTGACAGCTCATCTGAGACTTCAGGAATTCCAGGTGTTTCCATATTTACGATTGGCTCCTCTCTGCCTCCACCAAATGTCTCCTGACCGTAGCCCTCCACTACAGTCTCTCTCACTGGTGGAGTCTCTAGGCATCACAGTCCATTGAGAGAAATCCAATCTACAACCTACCCAACATCTGAAATTTATAGGGGCAGTTTTCAATATTCAAACAAACCTGGTATCTCTGCCAGCTCACAGACTTCAGAGGTTAAGATTGCAAGTACAAGTGATACTCTGTCAAAGAAAGGTGTCAGCAAGAGAAGTTCTCCAGGCTCTGGGATCCATGGCTGTGGCCATTCCAATTGTTCGTCTAGCAAGGTTACATATGAGACTGTTACAATGGCTCCTTTGTCCCAGTGGTTGGCAAATCTTCACCCCCCCCCCCCAAACTCACAGATCCTCATTACCAGTTCCTGCAAGCAAGATTTTCTTTGGTGGATGAGGCCAGACGAAAATCTTTGGTGTCGTCCCTTCTAGCTCCCTCAACCCAATGCCACGGTGACCACGGACGCGTCCCTGATGGGGTGGGGGGCCATTTTCAGGGAAAGACCATCCAAGGCATGTGGTCCAGCTTAGAGGCCAGTTTGCATATCAATGTTCTAGAATTGAGAGCGGTGCTGTTGGCGTTGCAGGCACTGCATCCGCTCCTTCCATCAGGAAAGATTGCAATTCAGTCAGCGATTGCGATTCAATCAGACAATATGTCAGTAGTCTGGTACATAAACAAACAAGGAGGGACCAAATCCTAGCCCCTGTGTCGAGAGGCCATGAGAATTTGGCACTGGGCGATAGCTTCCAGCTGCTTTCTTATAGCAATACATATCCCGGGGAGCTCCAACTTGATTGTGGACAGGCTGGGCAGATGCATTCTCCTTCCACACGAGTGGTCTCCCAATCTGAACGTGACGGCAGAAATTTTCAGCCATTGGGGCCAGCCTTGCTGCGATCCCCTTTGCTTCCCCTTCAAACAACAAATACAGCAGCTTCTTTGCCCTTTTTCCCTCAGAAGGGGAGTCACTGAGAGACACTTTGACTCACGATTGGCCCACGGGTCTCCTCTGTGCTTATCCTCCAATTCCCTTGATGCCCGTTTTTTTGAAGAAAGCAATTCAGTTGAGATGCAAGGTGATCCTCATTGCCCCATTCTGGCCTCGACAAGTGTGGTTCCCCTTCCTCCGGCCTCACCTGTTACAACCTCCATGGATCCTGGACACTCGTCAGGACCTAATCTCTCACCCCCAATGGTTGACTCCTCCAGATCTGTCTACTCTCAAGCTGAAAGCTTGGTTTCTCCACTTCCGTTAGTCGCCAGGCAGGAAACCCTCTCCCCACTTGTTTGTGATATTATTCTGGCCTCCCACAAGCCATCCAGCAGAAAACTCTACAGAGATAAGTGGAAAAGGTTTGCTGTCTGGTCTAAAGAACAGATGGGAGGGTGGCCTAATGGTTAAGGTGTTTGTCTTACAAACACAAGGTGCAGGGTTTGAGTCTCACAAGGGATAATTGACTAGGCTTAAAAATGGCTTGCAAGGGCAGTTAGCTTAGTACTAATCTATGAACCTATGTTAGACCCCTTCTCAGCTCCTGTATCTGTTATACTTCAATACCTTTCTGAGTTTATTGAGAATGGAGCATCAGCTTCTACTATTTGAGTCCACTTGGCAGCTATCTCCAATTTTCATAATGGTCTAGAAGGCGTTCCACTTATCTCCACCCACATATGCAAGACCTTTCTTAAAGGAGTTTTCCATAGTAGACCCCCAATCAGGCGGCCTTTAGAGACATGGAATTTCTCTCTGGTATTACAGTCTCTCGCTTTCCCCCCTTTTGAGCCTGCTGCAAAATGTGACCTTAAATTTCTATAATGGAAATCTCTATTTTTGGTGGCGGTCACATCAGCTAGATGGATATCAGAATTACAAGCCTTATGCATCAAATGTCCGTATTTAATCTTTCATAAAGACAGAGTATCTCTTCATACTAATCCATCTTTTCTCCCCAAAGTGATTTCTGATTTCTCTGTCAACCAGTCCATTGACCTCCCAGTATTTTTCCCAAATTGTTCCAGTAAAAGAGAATACTGTCTGCACACACTGTGGATGTACATAGACAATTACGTTTTTACTTGGATAGGGCTAAATCTTTCCGCAAGTCAGATCAACTTTTCATCTCCTTCTCTGGACCAAAAATGGGATGTGCCATATCAAAATGGCTCAGAGGTTGTATTACTTTTTCATACTCCCAAGCGAATGAACCTAAACCTGTCAATATCAAAGCACATTCAATGAGAGCCATAGCAACTTCTTTTGCTTTTCATTCCAGAGCTTGTATGGACGATATTTGCACAGCAGCTGTTTGGGCTAGACCCCATACTTTCATCAAACATTACAAATTGGACATAGTCTCCAGAGGAAGAGCAGCCTTTGGCTCAATGGTACTCAGGAATGTTCTTCCATAAGGGCCACCCAGGTTTTTCAAGTAGCTTGTGATTCTGTCCCGTCAGTGATGAATGGGAAGAAGATTAACAACATCAGATAAAGAAGTTATGTCTTACCATAACATTCCATCTGTGTTGTTGATCTTCTTCCATTCATCACATCCCACCCTTCATCCCCCACCAAAGGCTTCTGGTGAATTTTATGGGTCTTTGTGGCGTTTTCAGGGTATTTGTGCAGAAATGGCCTCTGCTTTTACTTCTATATGTTGCATGCAAACTCGATCTGAGGTAACTGGGAGAAGGGCATTGTGGGTAGCAGCTTAGCTCGAGAGTTTTTGGTGTATGCGAGCTTGGTATTTGGCCGACTTGGTTCCGAGGGAACCAAACCCATCAGTGATGAATAGAAGAAGATCTACAACACAGATGGAATATTATGGTAAGACAAAACTTTCTTTTTGTCCTTGCAGCCCTCCTATTTCAGAGATTAATTCTCGGTGGTTATTATTTGAGGTCCCCACCACTTACCTTCTGAGTTTATGTGCATCGCTTGAATAATCCACTTCCTGCTTCTTGAATTCAGTGCTATCTTTTCAGCTTCAAAACATCCATATTCCAAATTTATTTTCAGAGCTTATTGTCTAAAGTCACTCCGACCCCCCCCCCCATCCTTAATTCATGTTTAGTGTTTATTTTGTGGGTCAGCTGCCAACTCCTGAATTAATCTTTCATGCTTATTGTCTGGGGCATCCCTGATTTAAATACTCCTCTTTTAAATGCCTCACAGCCCTGAATGCAAGACTTGCTTTTGTCTGTAGTAACCATTTCTTTTTTTTTTTTTTTTTTTTTTTGGTATTTTCACATTCTCATCATGTAGATTTCTTCTAAATACTGCAGGGTCCTTATGCCTCCCAAACACCTAATGATTCATTGGTTACTCTAATAATTTCTCTTTGCAAGTGGCATTTGTCTTTATCCTTACTGTTGAGGCTGTGGCTTAAAATCTTTAAAATGAATCCTTTTTTCACATTAACAGATGATTAATTATGTAAACCTTTGTGCAGAAATTGAGCATGTTAAAACTGTTCATTTCCTAAACTACTTATTATAGTGAGGGTTGTGGTGTTAGTATGCTAAACAAGGCAGGCAAGACTTCCCTATTCCCAATTAATTCTGTGGGATCCCCAGGCATTACTAGACAAGCTGAGAGGTATAATCTGCTCATTGTACCCTTATTCTTCTCCAGGATCTTCTCCCAGTGGGCCATGCCTAGTAAATACACCATGAGAGGTCCCCGAGCAGTTTCCTGTCTAGGTTATCACACCACTACACCAGGCTCAACTCCAAGATCCTTCTGGATTGCAGAGCATCTCTCATTCCATCAAGAAGAGTGAAACTAGCAGCCTTTTGAAGGAACGTGATTTCAGCTGCTTATTTCTGAAACCTCTTTCTTTTGGCCATTTACCAAAACTTGTGAACATACATAAGGATGGAGGCATTGGCTATCCTCAAAATTGAGTTCCATCCTATGATTTAACCCTTGTGAAGCATCAGTTGGTTACAGCACCTTCAGTACTGCTACCACTGCACTCATTTACTGATCCCTTTTACCCTCCTTCATGAACAAGACTCCAGGATAGATAAATTCCTCTTCTTGATGCATTTGATGCCTAATTTCAAAGATCAGTCCTCTATTTTCTGGATGGGAACCATGACCGCTGATTTTTAAAGGTGTTGATTTTCATCCTTCCTGCTTCAAACTCAGCAGCAAACTGCTTCAGTGCACTCCAGAACCACAGTTACTACAGCTAAAAAGTACGACATCATTTGCAGACTGCATTGATGCAAATGCGTAAGAACTGAATATTGTCCAAACCACAGCTGCTCTTTCTTATCCTGTCCATGAAAATCACAACAACCAGAGGGTATAAGTTATATTTTTGAAGAAGTGTTTTGCGCGTCTTGAATGTAATCCACTTCCTTCCAAGAGTGTAGACACAGCTCTTGCTTTGCAAATTCAAGGATCAACTTACAATGTAGCAGCATTCTCACAAACTGTTGCTGTTATAATACCTCCCATAAGACATTCCAGGATACAGTATCATTTGTTTTTCGACCCATTCACAAAACACACATGCACAGAACTGACAAACTTATGCCTCCCATGCAGTATCACAAACACAGTTAATCCACTGTTCCACAGCCAGGTTGAAAACCACATTGATGCTGCTCAATTAGGAGCTCAGCTGTCATAAAGAGTATCCTTTCCAGCGCCGTGGCATAGGCTGCCTAAGGAAGTTAAAGAATATGATACCTCTGTAACTGACTCATGCCCTTCTTTCTCTCTTTGAAAGTATGGACAACCACTGCGGTTTATCAAGTCATCATTCCTGCTTTTCGCAGTGTTGCAAACACACGCTATCCACAACACCCCAATAATATCCAGCACTTTCAGCATTTCCAGTTGGATTTTTTCCATTCCCATAGACTTTTTTTTATCATAAAAATATTTCAGATGCTGCAGTGCCCCATCTTTGGAACCAGACTAAAACTTATCAACTCCCTACTCCCTGCTATATTCATTCCATCTGTTGCAGTGCCTCCAACCATTACGAGGTCTACCTGCTCCTCCTCCTGTTCTTGGAGTACTCAGAGTAAGTTTGGGGCAGTGTGGATCTAAAGGGCAACTTGGGGGGGGGGGGGGGTGCAGTGCCAGAGACTGCTTTTGCTGCTGGAGGGAGGGTTTATATTATGACCTACACATTTTACTCTGCCCCCCACCCATTTGTTCATCGATAGTATCTTAAGGCTACTTCCCTCTGTGGACCATGCCTCCTCTCAGTGAGTATCTTCATCGAATCCCTTTTTCCCTTGATGGGCACACCCATCTCTCCCTGCTAGCATCTCAGAAAACCTGAGCTGCTAATAGAACCCAGGCCGCTTAACTAGGGCTGTATCCATGTACACCATGTCACTGGCTTAAACTCACCAACTGTTTTTGGAAATTCCTTTTCAGTGAAATTCATACCTACCAAGTTCTGCAGTTTCTGATTCCTTTGGCTTTCTAACATTTACCTACCTTGGGGTTGGCATTTGCATGTCCTTCCTGAGAGCGGCTTAGGTGTTTTTTCCCCTTTGAGTCACTGGAAGGTTTGCTGGCACCTGTTTAATGCCACCTGAAAGTAATTTTCTGTGGTCTTGCCAAATCCCTCCAACACCTGAACCTTTTATTACTAACTGCCACAGTTGCTGACATCTTGGCCTGTCAGTACTTGTTGGTCAGATCCAGAGACACATTGCATGGAAAGCAGAGTTTGCTCACTGCTGATGTTCGTCATTACCTCTTAGGATTACCGTAAAGAAAAACACTGATCAACTTTGAACACAATTGCCTGGAACTGTCCAACTCCTGAGGTGTTAAATAGGGTGTTTGGAACTTCATATCTCTGACCTTTCTTGGTGTACAAAAGAAGCCCTTTAATGGCAGTTAAACTCATCCAGCACAGGAGAATTTATTTATTTACATTTGTTTACTGGGAAATTCTGACTGGACGCAGGTTCTTTTTCAGCGGATGCCCGGGGAGAAAAGCTCCACATCATGTACATGATAAATAGAGATACAAAGTTGCAGCAATAGTAAACAACATTACAGGTTTTTGCCTTTAATACAATAACAAGATATTGATTATCAACAGTATATACAGTAAATGGTGCAAGTTAAGATAGTTTCTTGCCGTTTATAATATTAGTAAAAAAGTTGTCAGACAAGATGTTAAAGTATGTAAAGACAACTAACTATTTCTGACTGTGGTTAGTAGTGGCAGTAGTGTAGTTGGGTTAAGAGTCTAGGTGGGGGGGGGTAAGCGTGGGGGTGTTAGTCTGGATTAGAACAAGGACAAAGCCATTGCAAATTTAAGTGGAATTTGAGTGCAGTCTTGAAAAGGCTGCTGGAAGGTAGAGTAGTTATAGAGGGTGGAAGATTGTTCCAAAGTTTAGATATGGTACATGAAAACTTGGCTTCTCCTGCTGAGTTTTTGGGTTTGATAACAGTGAGTTGAATTTTGTTGCTTGATCTTAGGGGCCTAGTGGGGTGATAGGGTTGGAAAAGGGTTTGAAGGGAAGGGATGTTAAGGGGGTGGTTAATAAGTTTATGAGCAAGGGTGAGTTGATTAAAGTGAAGGAGTTGTGGGAGTTCTAACCAGTTTAGTTCTTTAAGGAAGATACAATGATGGCTGCGGTTGGAGGTTCCAGTGGCAAATTTAGCAGTTTTGTTGTAACAAGCATCCAGCTTGTGTAGGTCTGTCTGTTTAAGGTTGGTAAGTATGGGGGTGCATAAAGTAGGGTGGAGATTAGCTGGGAATTGGCTATGGAGATTCTAGCCGCCTTGGTTAGGAATTGGCGGCTTCGATATAATGCACCAAATTTCTTGTGAACTTTTTTTATATTGTGAGAGATATGTGGGTGTGAAATCTAAGTTTGTTTGTTTCTACACCGAGTAATTTTGTGTGTTCTGATGGAGAGATGATGGTATTGTCTTTGGCAAGAATGTTGATGTGGAGGGTGTTTTGGGTGGCTTTGAAAAATTGGAACAGGAGAAGTTTTGTCTTACTTGGGTTGCGTAGGAGCTGAGCATTGGATAGCCAGCTTTCTACAGAAGAGAATGTTTCCTATGTGATTTGTTGTAGTTCTGGTAGAGTGGGTGCAGAGCAGATGAGAGTAGAGTTATCTGCGTACTGTATAAGAGATGCTTGTGCGGTGGCAGTATGTAGGTTGTTAGTGAAAAATGAGAATAGCAGAGGACCAAGGATAGACCCTTGGGGAACTCCGAGAGTAACTGGGAGGAGAGGCGATATGTTATTGTCCCAGATTACTGATTGTTGGCGTCCGTGTAGATAGCTGTGGAACCAGCTGCAGGCTGATATGAGAAGGAGAGGTTGGGGAGAGTAGAGAGTGGTAGCTCATTAGATACCATGTCAAAGGCCTTTGAGAGATCTAGAAGTATGGCAGTAGAGAAGAGGCCATTGTTTTTGTGATGAAGTATAGTATTGGTGAAGGAGAGCAGAGTGGAGGTAGTGCTGTGATATGGCCTGAAACCATGTTGAGTTTTGGAGAAGAGATTATTAGCTAGGAGGTAGTTAGAGACCTGCGTGTTGATACATTTTTCAAGTATCGTGGAGAGAGGATAGCAATGGGAAGGTAATTGGAGAGGTCAGTGGAGGAGGTGACTTTGTGGAGGGGAATGATGTGGGATATTTTCCATATTGAGGAAACATAGTCTTCTGTTATGGAACGGTTGATTAGAATTGAAATTGGGTAGGCTAGTGTATCAGCTGCAGTTTTCATGTATTCAGAGGGGAGGTTGTCAGCTGCGTGTTTGGTGGGTTTAAGTTTTGACAATAGTCCTTTTATGTTGGAGGTAGGTACTGAGGTGAAGAAGAAAAGAGGATGGGGGGGTTAGGGTTAGGAGTTGGGCTGTTGTAGGGAAGTGTTGTTTGTTTAGAGATGTTATAGTTTCAGTGAAGTATTTGTTGAAGGATTCAGCAATACTGCTGGATGAGGGGGGAATGGACAGCTGGGGGGTATCAACCTTCCCTGGGTGGAGGATAGTGTTAATAGTGGACCAGAATTACTTAGGGTTGTGGTTGGTAGAGTTTAGGGTGGATTTATAGTAGAGGGATTTGTCTAATTTGATATGCATTTTGGCTTTATTGCACATTTCAAGGCATAATTGCCTATCTGAGTTATTTTTTTGTTAGTTGCCAGTGCTCTAAGGCCTTATCTCTGGATTTCATTAGGGTTCTGGTGATCTTTTGTAACCATGGGGCATGCCTGGATCTGACTTTGACATTTCTTACAGGAGCATTGATGTTTAGGATGGAGAGGAAGGTACTGTTGAAGAAGTGGACAGCCAAATCTAGGTTGAGGTATTTTAGTGGTGACCAGTTAATTTTTTGCAGGGAGGAGATGAAGGAGTTGGGGTTGAAGTTGGACTTCTTCCATATTTGCCTGTGGATAATGGGCTTCAGACTGTGTGGTGCCGAATTAGGAAAGTGGGGGAGTGGTCACTAAGACTGTCAGGTAAGCAGCCTGCTAGGTAAGAGTGAGGGGCTTTGTTGACTAGGATCCAGTCAAGTAAGGTATGATTGTTAGGGTTTTTGTTGATTCGAGTAGGGGATTGAATGAGTTGAGTGAACCCATGGAGATTAAGGTGAATGATTGGGAGACTGTTATTACAGGATAGCCAGTTGATGTTAGTCGAGAATGATGGTTTCCTGGGGTAGAGATAGAGTAGCCCAGCTCAGGAGATTTTCTAGGGGGTGTAATATTTTACCCTGGTGGGAAATGGCATCCTATGGTATTGATTGTTTTGTTTGGGTTTAGTTTGTGATTGGCATAAAGGATTTCTTCATTGTTGTGGTGAGGGGCGGATGAGTTCAGGAGTTAAATATTGAGGTGGTGTTTAAATATCAATGCTACACCACCTCCTTTTTTGGACAGTCTGTCTATGCGAAGGATGTTGTATTCAGTTGGAAGTATTTCCTCACTTTTGATGTGTGGTTTGAGCCAGGTTTCAGTTGGGAAGAGAATATCTGGGGAATATATGCTTATGCTGGTGTGTAGTTCTTGGATTTTATTGCATATACTTCTGATGTTTAGGGACATTATAAGTAGGTCTGTTGTTTTCTTGCTGGCTAGGAGTTGAGTTGTGGGGGTGGGTTGCTTGGTGTTCCCGAGGTACCCTCAATGCACATTTTGGCTTTCTGGGACTGCTCAGCCAGTTGTGTTTGGGCCATGTCTCCCATTTACAGCCCTTCAAATATATCCATAAATCTTCATGTGAATGTTGGGAGTCTCCCTTTATGACTAGAGTCAGTAGGGATGGTATCTCATCAAGCACAGCATCTGCTGCCTCTAAGAAGGCCAGATGCTCCTAACAGCTGCAGGGTGCTGCTCATTTTAATTTAAACTTGAATTACATTTTTTATTTTTATCTTAGGAGTGGATTCACACTTACATTCTTCATTGTATTCTTAACATCTAGGATTTTTCCTGCAAAGGCTCCATCCATCCTGGAAAGACTCCGTCCATTCATCCAGCCTTCTAAAGCTTAGGGTCCTTCCCCAGCGAGACATTCATCCTACACACGTACCAGCATGCTAGTGTAAAAAGGTTCATATGCCCAAGCTGTTTTCAGACCTTTCTTGCCTCATTCTTCTGTGCAGAAATCCGTCAGCACTGCCAGCAGTTTTTCCATTCTGTCAGTTACTGCCTCTGAAGCTCAGGCAGTTAAGTACCCCATTGGGTATTCTTTCTTCTTGTATAGACTTTGCAACTTTTTTTTTTTTTTTGCTTATATCCAGGACAAGAAAAAAAAAAAAGAGTTGTGTGACTGTGGTAGCCAGTTACAGTTACCTTAATGAGACTACAACAGTAGCTGTTCGATTCTGCTCAAGTCCTGTTAGGTTTGTCAGGGTTTTGCTCCTAAAACTTGTAGAAGTTGTCTTTGGATCGTTTTCTGTTATTTGGAAAAAAGTAGGTTATCCTTGCTATAATTCATACATCACTGTTGTTCACTTATTCATCTTTGGTGTTTGACCCACCATCTAAATGATGTGGCAAAAGAAGGGGATGATTCTGAATGGGCCTTCACATGCTCTTCTCAGTGTGAGACTGGCAAAGCTGATTAGGAGCTTTTGCAGCTCCTCCGACCATCTCTAATGCCCTGTTGTGAAGGCTGTTGTGACCAGGGATAAAGACATATCCATTGCTTCGTCCATCCTTCAGATTTTTCTCCTATCGGCTATCTGAAGATGAGTTCCCCTGAACCTATTGCTATATTAGTAGAAGGTAAATGGGATATTGACCAAGTTATTGTCAGAAAAGAGATTTAAAGTTACTGGGTAGAGGTCCAACCCTCAGCGCTTAAACTTCAGGCAGCAAAAAACAAAACATCAAACAGCAATAAGCAGCAGTTCAAACCAAAAATGTGACCAAAAACGTGAAATAATGTAAATGTAATAAAATTTATTCCATGAAACTCCACAAGTATACAGATTTAGCACACGCTTTCGTAAAAAACTTAATCAGAATCATAACAGTTCAAACCAGCACCACATTTTAAATATCACTCCCCATAAAACCTTGTCCAATGAAAATTGGTAATCAATTAATGGCATTTGATATACCCCATTCCTTAAAGGTACATAAATACATTTCATTCCACATGACATTCATATATAACTCAATGAGGCCTCGGAGGTCCAAATGTTTGGAAAATCAGAGAAAAAGGGGCAGTTATGCCCAATACAACAACAGGAACTATCAGCAAGGGAATTACCGTCAGGAGAAGTTTTATTTCAACAAGAACTGGGGGCAGAGGTGAACTTTTGCTGAACTTTTATTGAAAGTGAAACACAAGGTACTGTTGTTGAGGATTTTCCCCTCTGTTTCTTCTAATGCATCTATGGAAATGGTTCAAAACTGTTCAGGGGATTTTACTTTGTACATTGATAGCGATTTCATGTGTTGTATGGAGCATGCTAACTTGTTTAGTAGTGGGGAATTGTTTGTAGCTGCCACTAGTTTTAAAATCAAGAATTTACTTGTAGATTTAAAGTTATTTTTTAGAAATTTGTATTTGAAATTGATGTTTCATGGGGAAGTTCAATGTATGGTTAATGCTTTTAAGCAAAGCAGTACTTTCAACCCATCTTTGCCTTTACCGCTTATTATTTTTGAAAAGTTAGTGGAATATGACTTTAAATTGTAACAAGTCAGTTGTATACAAGAATCTGAATGCCCATGAGTCTGCTTTACTAAGGGAACTGTCTAATAATAAACAACCTAGGGTTATGAAACCTGACAAGGGGGGAGGGATTGTAATCATGGGGATGGATGATTACATTAATAAGATGTTGGTACATGTCAATCAAAATGAGTTGTATGAAGAAACTTCCTTGAATGTTATTAAACTGGCATTCCAGCGTATAGATTATTATTTGCAGGCTATGCTGGATGAACAGGAAATATCTTACGAACTTTTTGTTTTTGTTTAAGTTAAGTACCCAATTGTGCCAGTTATTTTTGTGATACTCAAAATTCATAAATGCATAAATGATCTGCCTATGAGGCCCATTGTTAGTGGAGCAAAGCCCAAGACTCGCCCCCTTGGCAAGTATGTAGATTTGGTTTTGAAAAATTGCTTCTATCCCTTTGAACATATATGTAAGGACTCGTGGGATTTTTTGAACAAAATGAAGAAGATGGAGTTTTCAGAAAAATGTGCCTTTATAACTGGTTGAATTATAGAATGTTATTCCCCATGATGCGTGGTTAGATTGGTTCCACGACTTTCTTATTGAATGTACATCATTAGATAATAATACTATCAATGTTTTGGTGTTATGTATGGAAGTGGTTTAAAAGTACAACTTTGTGCTTATTGATGGACAGGATTTTAGGCAAAAGAAGGGGGTTGCGATGGTGGCGGCTTGTGCTCCCATCTTTGCAAATATTAACCTTCTTCAATGGGAGAAACACATTCTCTTCCCTCAGTATGGGGTGAAACCTTGGAATCTATTTCTGCTGTTTTTGGGCAACATTTTTGTGGTGTGGGACAAACCCATAGATCAGATAGAAGGTTTTATTTATTTTTTGAACAATTCCACCTCTTTTTTGAAATTCACCTATCAAGTGGCATTTCTTTCATTAATTATTTAGATGTTACTAGTTATATTGACGTACTTAACTGTAGATGGGTTAGTGCGATATATCGTAAACTTATATATAGTAACAGCATTTTGCACTTAAGTAATCACCCCTATCACCAAAAAGTTGGAATAGTTAAGGGCCAGTATATACGGCTCACTAGAATGGTGTCAGATTGGAATGAATTTGTAAAAGAATGGGAGATATGTTTCAAGGGAGAGGTTACCCTGAGGGTTTGGTAAATTACTATATGAATAAAATTCAAGAGAAAAGAAACGGGGGCATTGTCCCTCTTTTATCAATGGTAGTTTGGTACAGGGGAAATTGGATTCCATAGAGATATTGGAAAAAATAGGGTGGACCTTAAAGAAGCATTCATTACCCAATTTTGCAATGAAGCTGGTGTTGTTAAATATATTATTTATAAATACTGGAATATTTTTTCTTCGTTTAAAGACATGCCCAGTGTGGTTGAGGTGAAACCTCATATAGTATTTAGAAGGGGTAGAACCTTAAATAATGTGTTTGAGCATCCTACCATTGATTATGGGCCTGTTAATTCCTATAAAACATGGGGTACATATAGGTATACCAATTGACCCCCAATGTCGGATGGTGTTGGAAGGGGACCAGATTGAGGTCAATTCTAGGACTTTTCAGCCCAAATCTCATAACACCTGTAACACTAGGGGGGGGGGGTTGTTTATGTGGGCAAGTGTCTTAACTGCCACCAGTTTTACATAGGAAAGACCAAAAGGAAATTTTAAAGAGAGGTTGTATGAGCATGGATTAGATATGAGGAAGGGGGATTTGAAAAATGCCCTTGCTAGACATATTGTCAACTATTCGGACCATGCTTTTGGATTCTTTGTCTTGGAGTGTGTGTCTAGGGACTATCGGGGGGGGGGGTTCTGTGGGAAGATATATTGGAAGCCAAGGAGTTGTCCTGGCAATTAAAATTGAATGCCATGGTTCCACCCAGGCTCAGTGACAGTTTATCTATTTCCAGTATACTTAGATTAAAATCTTATGGTTTACCCTTGAGTTATATGTGAATGTCATGTGGAATGAAATGTATTTATGTGCCTTTAAGGAATGGGATATATCAAATGCCATTAATTGATTACCAATTTTCATTGGACAAGGTTTTATGGGAAGGGATAACCATTATGATTCTGATGAAGTTTTTTACAAAAGTGTGCAAAAAATCTGTATACCTGTGGAGTTTTGTGGAATAAATTTTATTATATTTACATTATTCCACGTTTTTGGTTGCATTTTTTGAAAAAACAAAACATATTTCCCCTCCTGCCATTATGCAAATTTCTACTGAATAATCTGTTCCTGAGACTACTACTGATGGTTGGTTTTCTTCAGCTCAGTGACTGTTAAAGGCTTTTCAAGCTCTATATCTAGGACAAATCTATTCCTTCTCCATTTCTTACTAAAAGAAACATGTATTATTGTTTGGATGTAGAGGATTTGGACTATGCCTCTCAGGTCCATTCTCCTTCTGTCTATGAGTTAGATGTGAAAGGTACTTCTTTCTCTGACTGTACTAATTAGTAAAAACTAAATGAAAACTCCAGCCAAGCTGGACCTTCCAATGGGTGACCTCTCAAACCTCTTGAATTGGAGGCCCATGGGATACATGCAAATAACCCCTATGAACACCAGGTGTTTCAGCCAATTGGTGATTTTGAATGCCCGTGACTTGTTTTGTCATTTTAATGTACCATTTCAGGCCAATAAAGCCAAACCCCACTAGGTGTGGATATGCATATTTCAGCCTTTTTATGACTTCAGCACAGCACAATCAAGAGTGTTTGACTAAGCATAAGAAACATATGGCTGTTATACCCAACTGATGTCCATCATCACTAGGGTGACTGCAAAATATCCCAAACAACAAACTAAAACAATGAGTGAGAAGGTCACACAAACTGTAAAAACTAAATGAAAACTCCAGCCAAGCTGGAACTTCCAATGAGTGACCTCTCAAACCTCTTGAATCAGAGGCCCATGAGATACATGCAAATGACTCCTGTGAACACCAGGTATTTCAGCCAATTGGCGATTCTGAATGCCCATGACTTGTTTTGTCATTTTAATGGACAACTTCAGGTCAATAGAGCAAAACCCCTGACTATACTAATTAGAAAATTCTTTTGGTAAGACTATATCTAAGATGAAAGGAAAACCAAACAAATAGTGCCTTCCAAATTAAATCCTGCAGGTAAATCACCTTCCCATGGTTGGGGAACCAACTCAAGAAAAACTCTGAAAAACTCACCAGTCTAAAAATTTGTGGCTTACAGGGCAAAAAAAAAAAAAAAAAAAGCAGTGTTCCTGTTGAAGTACTATCCCCCACCAATGGTACTAGCCTGAGGGTGCACATATCCCGAAGAACGGACTCTCTCTGAACATTTGAAGTAAGTTCTTTTTGTTACAAGCTTTAACACATTATCTGACCAGTGCTCATCTGCCTGTAAGTAGTAGTTACAAATAAAGGGATGTCTTCTGACAAGAAGTAGCTTTGAGATTCCTACTTTCATTTTTAACCACCTTTCTGTTGCATGATACTGTGAAGGATCTTTCCACCACTATACTCTTTTGGAGAACGTGGTACTTCAACAAAGGACATAGCTGTTTTTTTTTTTCTTCCTGTAAGCCAGACTTTTTAGACTGCTGATATCTAAGATGAAAGAATTTTGTTTAAGTGGGAAGAGAAAGGAACATCTGATACTCCAAGAAAAGATTTTGACCTTCTCCATACGGATGTTTCTAAACCTGTGCCTATTCCTCTTGTACTTGGAACCTGCCTTATAGTGGCTTCTCTAACCCTAGATTCCCAACGTCCAGCTCCTAAAAGGCCAGATAAATTTTAAAAGGTACAGGATTCTCTCAAATATTTTTATAAAAATCCTGTTGCTGACCCCACTGTTTTCTCTGTAGGCTTCGAGAAGAGAGCTAAATTAGTTCCAGCTTTTTTTAATAAGGCGAGCAAAGACCTTGACAGATTTAGTAGAAAAGTATATGCAGCTGCAATTCTGTTATTTAGGGCTACTAATTATCAGATGCACATAATTAAAATTGTTTTAACTATGTTACACGTTATTGGTCAGAAGATTTTTGAAATGTTTAACTTTGAAAGGAGATCACCGCTTCAGGAAATATTTTTTCACCTCTCAAGTTGCTAAGCAGTCTGTAAAAGGTGGATGTGATGCCACTGATACAGCTTCTGGAGCAGCTACCACTGGCTTTGTCATCCATTAGCATGTAAAACTAAGGCTCCAGCCTTTACCAGAGGATGTCAAAGGCTCAGTTACTGAATGCTCCTCTTTTATAAAGATTTGCTGTGTGGAGGTTGCACAGCTGAAGTATTTTAAAACAACACTCTCCTTCTTTCACTGGTCGCTAGATATGGCAGAAATTGTCCTGCAAAACCATGTCCCTTCTATAGAAAGCAATCCAAAACTAAACAACAAAAATTAGGCTGTTTAAGAAAAAATGCCAGAGAGACTAAATCTAAGCAGTGTGGGTTTGAGTGCTGCAACAATTAATGGATATCAGTCCTGACATTACCTTTCCACCCTTCCTTCCCTCAGAATTGCTGGCAAACTTTTTTTGCATCCCATTATGGGAAATGGTTACTTCTGATTCCTGGGTGTTAAGTATCATAAGAAGAGGTTACAAACTTCAGTGGTACTCTAAACCAAGGCATTCCTCAGGTTCCCAAAATCAGGAACATTGTATGCCTGCTATTATTTCAAACCTCCTCTTAGGAATCATAGAAAAAGTGACTCCACACCTTTCAGGAAAAAGGATTTTATTCAAGACTCTCTTCTATTTCCCAGGAAAGAAGCTGACTGGAGGCTGATTCTAGACTTATTCAGAGTTACACCTTTTTGATGGTTTCTCACTTCAGAATGCTCACACTTCAGACTCTTTTGCACTCAAATGGTCTTTTGGTTACTCAGTTCAAAAGACACTTACTTGGCCTTTCCTGTCCACAAGAGTGTCAGAAAATGTTTAAGATTCTTTGTCTTGGGTTTGTACTCTGTTTACTGCTTTGCCTTTTGGACTTTCTACAGCATGAAAGGTAACTATGTTGTCCTTTGGAATTTCTACAGTATGAAAGGTAACTATTTTGCCCTTTGAGCTTTCTGCAGCATGAAGGTATTCACAAAATGCCCTCCTCTGGTTATAGCCTTTTGCAGGCTCGAAGGAATCCACATCTATTCTTACCTAGTTGATTACATGGTTCAAGCTACTTCCAGTTCGGAGGGACTAAAGACTTTGGAGTTTTTCTTCAGAATCTAGGATTTGCTCTCAGTCTACAGCAGTCTTCTCTAATTATTTTGCCAGTGGTCTTTCTAGTTCTTCTAGTAGATATTCCTTTGCAGACAGCCTTTCTCCCACAGGACAAAATAACATTCAAAAGTTACTTTCTTAATTTAGAAAATCAGAAGCCTGCCTCAAGCAGAGAATTTTTAAAAGCCCTGGGTTTCAAGGCTTCAACTGTTCTAATGGTTCCTCATGCCAAGCTCCATATCAGGAAAATCCAGTGGTATCTCGGGTCATTCTGGACCAGCACCAGAATTCTCTTGATCAACAAATTCCTTGACTCTTTCAGGACTTACTGTGATGAGACAAATAAGTAGACTCGTATCTGTGAGTCCCCTGTGAACTTTGCACCAGATACTGACTTTGCATGGGTAGCTTGCTCCCAAGAAAACATGGTTCAGGTTGTATGGAGCACCCAACAGAAGAAAATTCACATCATTATCAAAGAAATGATGCTCATAATCTGTAGCTTCAAAGTTGTTCAACAACTGTGGACACCAGGGTACTAGTCAAGTAATGACAGACAATACCACAGTTATGTGTATGTAGTCTGTATGCCTGTGGACCTGTTAAAAGCCTAACCAATAAACCAAGGTTAGAATTGAGCCCTGTACCTTGTATCTGTTAGGTAAAGACTTTAACCATTATGAGAAGTCTTACCCTGTTTGCGAATTAGCACAGGTATCTTAGGGATGTGGCCATTCAACACAGTCTCTTTATATAGGCAATCTGCATTCCCCTCCATCTGAATCCAGTGGCAGATTATCTAAGCAGTTTCAAGCCAGATACTCACGACTGGATATTAAACATAGAGTTTTTTCTTCAGCTCATCCATTAGCGTTCCTCAAATAGACTTGTTTGTATTGTGTGTAAAATGGGCAACTTAGACTGTTTTGCTCTGGAACTCCTTGCAAATAAGCAATTGCAACAGATGTCTTCTTGATAGTGTAGAAGACTAAGTTTCTGTATGCCTTTCCACACTTTCCTCTGTTTTCCAAAAGTACTTTGTAAGCTAAGAAGGGCATCCAGAGGATACATTTGCTGACATCTTTTTGGCCAAGACATCAGGATAAGAAGTCACTGATATGTCCCAATCCACAGACCCAGAAGTTCACATTATAGATGATAGGTTTTTAATTTCTTTCAGGCACCAAATCACTGAGGATGTTTCAAAGTTTCAGAGAGGCTAGAAAACCTAACACCAAAAAGTTTTATATATCCAGGTGAAACAGGTTTTCTGTCTTGTGTCAAAACAGAGGACACATACCCAGTACAGCTGGGGTGCCCCTGGCTTTTCAATATTTCTGTGAGTTACTTAAATGTGGCTTATCTTACACTTCTAGTGGTGTACATCTTTCAGCTTGTTTGCTACTCTTTCCTCCTTTACCTAACTCTAATAAAGTCAAATTGTTTCTAAGTGGAGTTCTCCACACTGATTTCCAAGGAAAATGGTGGCCTTATAACTGAGACTTGAATTCTGGAGTAGAAAAGCTAACTTTTCCTCCTTTTTGGGCTAGCTGTTAACTTTCTATTTGAGGTTTTTGACCCAGAAAATTGCCATGCTAGTAGCCTTAACCTCCTCTAGAAAAGTTTCTAAGTTACAAGCCCTTTTATGTATTCCCTCCTTACCCCACCCATTTTAATTTTTTATAAGGGTAGAGTATGCAGTCCATCTTGTATTCTTAGAGTAGTTTCTGAATTCACTCTTAATAGGACTGTTCAGTTACCTGCTTTTACAAGCCCTCAAAACAACTGAGAAGGAATTCTTTAGTCATTAGATATTCACAGGCAACTCAGGTTTTACGTAAATAAGACAAAAGACCGTATTAAATGTGACCAATTATTTGTGTCCTTTGCTGGAAACAAAAACAGGCTTACAAGTTTCTAAGCAAACTAGTTCCTAATGGATCTGTAATGCAGTTTTCTTCTGTTACACAAATCTTGGCAAGCAGCTACCATCAATAGTTAAATCCCACTCTACCATAGCAGTAGCTATGTCAGGGGCTTTCATACAAGGAGTAGACTCTAAACCCATCGCTGAAGCTACCACATGCTCCTCCACTCACATCTTTACTAAAGATTGCAAACCTTCAGACTAGTGCAAGAACTGCATTTGCTGAGATTGTCCTTCATGGCATCTTAAATTTGGAAGAAGTACCTTTCTCCACCAAGTCTGATCATGCTCCTGGAGTCAACCCAGATGCAACAGTGATCTAATGAAAAAATATAGTACAGTTGTGCAATTAACTTGCCATAATGGTAGATGTCTGAATAGATCACTGTTGCAGTACTTACACCCTCCCCTCTACAATCTCTAGGGTATATATTTTAAGTTTTACCTTGTGGCTGCATTGGGGTAGTCACTCATTTCTTCTTCCTTCTTCCCCTCTTAAACAGTTTTATTCTGGTCTGGCAATTAGCACAGATGACTGCATCAGTGAGCATTTTCCTTTGCCCATGGTACAGAGTTCCTTTCACTTTAATTTGCCAGCTGTGTGACTGTGAGCAAGTCACTTGCCTGTAAGTAAAAGGGACAGTTAGTTTAGTGGGCTTACCCAGTCAACAAATAATGAGTAAAATACAACTTCCGGTGTGCTCAAAATTTACCCTGCTTTTAATATTTTTATCTCTGGGTTTTGACCTTTTCTTAGTAGATTATTCCAGTGTTTATTTATCTTTTATTAGGGCAAGGAGGCTCTGAAAATGGCACAGATGTATGTAGCCCTTATACTAACATACTGGCAAGTGCCTTCTGTGGACATATTCCTTGTTGGGGAAGGATACTGAACTTTAGCTGTCTGACTGGATGGGTGGGACATTTGTAGGGAAAGTCTCAGATGTTAAAAATACTGCAACTATGATCTATTTGAGCACCTACCTTTATGATATGTCACCTACACAAATATAATTTATCCTTCCATTTGTTACAAATGAATTGCAGTAGCTAATTTGATCTTGGCTCATTGAAATTCGTACAGACCGTATGCATGAGTTTGTACAGAATGTTCGTTTTGTATGCTGTTGCTAATGCTCTTTCTCTTACTCACTGTCTTTCCTGTTGTACTGCTGCTGTTGTTAGTGCAAGGCAACTTCTAGCATTTACAGATACTTGCTTTTGCTTAGTATGCAGAGAGACACTATTAGCCTGGCCATCTGAGGTGTGTTGTAAAGTAATGAGCAAGTTAGTTCGTTTTTTGTAAGGTACTGACAATGCAACCTTTTTTAACCAGAGTTTAAAAAAGCTGATGTGTGAGGCACATAAATGGATGTGTGGATGAGCTGCATTCCAGTGTGCTTTATATTTAGGCATAATGTGGGTGCTAAGTACAAATAGTAATAAACAGCATCTTAAGTTGACTATATGTTAAATTTACATTATTAATTAATTTTGTCCTTTCATGTATAAAATGTAATGTTACCCACAGTATTGCTAACAAAGTTCGCAGATGACTGCAAACTAGGAGCCATAGTCAAGTCCCCAAATGATGTGGACATCCTACAGAAGTGCCTTGCTGAGACAGATGCCTGGTGTCAGAGCCATGGCCTCAAGCTCAATGCCAAAAAGTGCAGTGTCATCCCCTTTGGTAAAAACTCTGTACCCATGAGCTACCACATAGGCAGCAATCTACTTAACACCGAATGTGTGATAAGAGACCTTGGGACCCAGGTGGACAGTAGTCTCTCCTTTGATAGTCACATCGCCACAGTAGTCAGGAAGTCCTTCTACGTGGCACACCTCATCATAAAAGGGTTCTCATTCAAGAAAAAAGAAGTCATTGTTCCCCTCTACTCGACACTCATTAGACCCATTATAGAGTACAATGCCCCTTTTGGAATGTACCTCACAAGACATCTGCATCAGCTGGAAAGGCCACAGAAGTACCTCACAAAGAGGATTACTGGCCTCAAACAGATGCCCTACACTGACCGCCTGAAAAAACTCCAGCTTTACTACGTAGCATATTGCCTACTCTGAGGTGATCTCTGCCTAACATATAAAGCTATGTCAAACCCAGTGCTGTTGGACATGCTACACTTAAAGAAATCCCAATCCCTCCGAGCTACACGCTCTAGGGACCTAAACCTTGTCACCACAATAAACAGGACATGCTGGAGGGATAGATTTCTATCCCAGAGACTTCCCATACTCCAGAACAGGCTACCCATGTATGTCGAGCAAAGTTCTTCATTAGCACTCTTCAAGAAAAATCTTGATGAGTGGATGGGAAATAGGAAATATGCCTTGGGGATCACTTCTGTGTCTCTGCTCGACAGTGGCACAGGAAAATGACTTTCTTGGGTGGCGTAAGCCAGGGAACCTTGTTGGCTAGGCTTACGTAGGCCCTTGGGCCGATAGCCTAGTACTACCTATGAACCTCATTAAGAACCAGTGTTGCTAGCTTCCAGCTGATGTTAATTAAGGTGCTAACCATTAAGTATATATTTTTTAGATGGCAAAGGTTTTACTAAATCAAGTATAGAAAGATTTGTTAATGTGCTTAATATGTGGAGACTTAAGAATTCTACTGTATGGGGGAAAAGTGTGTGTGCGCACATTGTAAATGTATGCTTCTATGTGTGTGTATGTTTGTGTCTATACATACGCGCACACACATATACATGCATAACTGTGTGTGTGTGTATGTATATATATATATTTATGTATATATATATATATATATATATATATATATATATATATATAAATTGTGTGTGTGTGTGTGTATAAATACACATACGTGTGTGTGTGTGTGTGTGTGTGTATGTGCTTATGTATATAAACACACACAAATTGGTTCTGCTGCCATGGGCTTTCCTTCTGTGTCTGAGCTCATTGATGCTGTATGCAAAACAGAAGATTTTGTGCACCACACCTTCAAGCCATATGAAGAATCATAGTATCGTTTCCCAAAAAGTATGGAAATTTATTAGAATTATTAGTACATCCTTCAGGGCTCAGTTGACATCCAGGACACTGAAATGTTGAGTTTGTAACACCTAATTTGCATCCTCTTCAACAACTCTCATCGCTTGGGTTCTAGCCCTACCTCCAAGCACAGCTGCATTTTGGCCTGGATAAAGGAATACTACAGACAGAAGCATCATAAGTAACACACCATGGCTTCTGCAGTATTACATTTACCTCTGATTGCTATCAGCTTGATTTTCATGTAGTAGTTTGTTCAGGTTTAAAGATGAGTGTGGATGTGGTTTTAAAGTGAGACTTTTATTTAATGTATTATGTCAGTTGTTTGTATGCCATTATCTAGGTAGGAGTTGTGCTGAATATGGGTGATGAAGGAAACAGTACAGGTTAGGGTCATGGAACGTAAAATTAAAGTAAAATTAAATTTTAGTTTCTCTGTAGTATTACTTCATTTCTTTGAGTTTGATGTCACGCACTGAACTCAAACTAGTAAGTTTGCAAAGTTTAGCAATATGAGTTTTATTTATTTTATAAACCAGCTAACTTGCAACTGCCCAGAGATTATCAATGAAAATGTCTTTCATATCGGAGGTCCAGAGCTGGATTATAGGACTCTAAGAACCAGTCAAGTTTTCAGCATTCCAAGACAACAGCAAGCATTCTTTGCTTACAATCTATGTATGTTTGTTGAAGTTCAATGTGGAAACCAACTTTGTTTCCTTCAGGGCACCTGTCGTAATGTCTTGTGAATGTGATAGCATTCATGCTGTGAGTTTTGATGTCTACAATTTTGCCTCTTTTTTCATAGTGTTTTCAGTACTTGCCTTTAAAAAAAGTACTAGTATTACACTTAATTACAAGAAGCATTGATTTTCTTGAGTGGCACAACGATTAAGTGTGGAGGACGTCAAGACACTAAATAACAAAGGAAACGAGATGTAGTTAATTTAAAAATGCCCTGATCTTAGCTGTGAAAAATACATTATTCATCATCTTATTGTTGTATTTAAATACATAAGTAAATTTTACAGCACAATAGAAAAATTACCATTGAAATGGATTCAAATTGCTTGCCAGTTCAAAGGGTGCATTTTAAAGTCAGACCTGCTACACATTCATTATCTGTCAGACATCAACATAATATTATTTTGTAAAACTAAAACAACTGAATATTACTTTTTTTCATTGAAATATAGTTTCCATTAAAAATGTTTTACGTACGAAAGAAAATTTTTAAAAGGAAAATATGCTTGTTTGAAAATGTTCTAAAACGAAAATATGCTTCTTGTTGATTTGAAGGAAACTTCAAAAATATAGTAATTTTATAAATGACAGAAAAACTAGATATAGACCCATTGCTGCTTCACCTAACTGATGCTGTATAAAGAAGGTAGATGTATCCTGAGATCATAGAAGGTAGAAGCTACTGACAGATGAAGGCCATTTGGTTTGTCTTCTGTACCCATTGCATTTACTTTGCAGTAAAATAATGCAGGTGACTTAATCTTCAGCTTTAGCTTGTCCTTTCCAGGAACTGGAGTTTCCCTTGTTTTGTATGTTTTTGAATGAAATTTCTGTTTTTATGCTTTACCATTTTTGCAGGGCGAGTGCTGTAGTCCACAGTTATTCAGTGAAAAAGTGCTTTCTCATGTTTGAGTCTACCCTTTCACCAGTGCACACTTTGTATAATGGTCTTCTGTATTAAAATGGTTTCCTCTGAAAATTCCCCTTTTTTAATGTGTGTATGTATTCATATATAGACAGACACGTATCGTATTTGTGTGTATATGTAATATATCTATCTATATATATATATATATATATATATATATATATATATATATATATATATATATATATAGACATACACACATATATAAAATTTCCTTGAGGCATTTAAATGTCTTTTGTTATAGCCTGGTGTATTATCTTCCCAAGTCCACATATTAAGGTACTTTCCTCTCTAATATATCTATATATATTTATATATATATATATATATATATATATATATATATATATATAGACACACACATATATATGTGTGTGTCTATATATGATTAAATGTCTTTTGTTATAGCCTGGTGTGTTATCTTCCCAAGTCCACATATTAAGGTACTTTCCTCTCTCTAATATTTCTATATTTATATATATATATATATATATATATATATATATATATATATATATATATATATATATATATATATATATATATATAGACACACACATATATAACATTTCCTTGAGGCATTTAAATGTCTTTTGTTATAGCCTGGTGTATTATCTTCCCAAGTCCACATATTAAGGTACTTTCCTCTCTCCAATATATCTATATTTATATATATATATATATATATATATATATATATATATATATATATATATATATATATATATATAGACACACACATATATAAAATCTCCTTGAGGCGTTTAAATGTCTTTTGTTATAGCCTGGTGTGTTATCTTCCCAAGTCCACATATTAAGGTACTTTCCTCTCTCTTTTTGAGACTTTTGTTGGTTTCATTTTGTGTACATTTGCGTGTGGTCATCAAAATGAATGACACCACTTAAGGATAGATGTGTGATGAATGAATGACTTTCGATGATGATATCAGTTCCTTTCTTCTGGTGGCAATTTTGCAGTTTATGCAGTCTGTCATCCTGCTAGCTTTCCTGATTGATGCCACACTGGGTTCCCTTTCTTCTAAAACATTTGGATCTTCTCAAAAACCAGTGAAATTTAGTGTATGGAAGGATGATTGAGAAGATGCTGACTGTTGTCTTTCCTTGGGGTAGGCAATTGATAGAAAGGACAAAGCAGAGTTGAGGGAGAGTAGAGAGACTAGGATTGGAGATTTTAGACAGTATGACTAAGAGGATAATTTCAAGAAGTTTGAAGTGGCGACTTTGATAGCGGTAGCAGTGAGGATATATAGAATTGCATAAGGACGTTAGTAAGAAGAACTGGTAAGGAGAAATGAGAGAGTGGCAGAAGCAGAAGAAAATGTGTAAAGATTTTAGCAGTTTGGAAGAGGGTGGTAGAGATGCAGGGACGAGGAGGTTGGCACTTTTGTTGTAACTTTAAGTGGGATTATGGATTAAGGGTCTTGGGAGTGTATGAAGGAGGAAGTGGGTATTAATAATTTGTCTTAACTTAGACACTGCCATCATCACATATGATCAGATGCTGTCTTCTCCATCTGGATTCAACCTGCGGGACTTTGGATTCGACACTGGCCACTTCAAAAGTCTTTAGCCTATTTAGGCTCCACCTCCCTTACCCATATTCCCCTGCTGCTCATTCAACTCCCCAGATATAATTTGCTGCCAGTCATGTCTGCAGCTTGGTCTGTGGGTCCGCTTGGCCGATTCATTTTCCTGGAAGATTGGTGAGATCCTGTCTTCCATTACCCAGTAGAGCAGTTGCTAGTAGTTTTTAATAGGTTTTAGGTAATTTTTGGGGTAGTTTTAGGGTTAGGTAGTTTACATAATTTCCCTTTTTCCCCTTCCCTCCCTTTTTGCCATTAATTTTAGGTCCTTTACTTTTATTTTTTCTTTTGCGTGTTGCGGTAGGACTGTGTCAATGAGCAGGGGATTTAAAAAGTGCATTTTCTGTGGGCACAAGTTGCCCTTCCAGGATGCACAACTTAAATTTATGTACCGTCTTGGTCCAGAGTATTTGGACTCTGGATGCTTCATCTGTGAGAGCTTTGGCTTGCACACTGTAGAGTGTTAGGCCAAGATCGTTTTGAAAAGGCTTTTACTTTCCAGCTTTTCTGGTTCAGTTTCTGCTTCTAGACACACAAAAAAGGAGTGCAAGAGATCTTCTTCAGTCTCCTCCTTTGGACCAGCTCACTTGGGCTTTCTGGGTCTGAAGGTCCCTTGACTTTTAGCATCCCCAGCGGTATCGGCTCTGACATTGGCTCCAACATCTATAACCTGATCACCTTTGGCACTGAAACCAGACTAAGTAATATCTCTGGCTTAGAGTGTTCCGAGACCCTTCCTGGTCAAAGGAGCATCTTTAGGCAGGGTAGCATCCCTCTTTTTTTCTCGTTTTACTCATCCTCTTCAATCACTGGAATCTTCCCTGTCTCCACCCTGATTCAGAGCCTCCCCAGCTGGGCTTGGCATGGGGAGGATCATCTTCTCATAGACCCTCGAAGCCATCCTTGGTGGCCTTGTCTGTCCAGTTGTTGAGGTCGGTGGGAAGCATCAAAACTACTGATCTGAAGCAACTGATGATGTTCTTTTTGCTGGCATAGATACAGTTAAGGCTTAGCCCCTCAGGTCCAGATCCAACTCCGGGACCCTTGGCTCCATCATTCTGGTTTCCTTCCTTGGCACCTTCAGATTTGCGGTCTTTGGAGTAGGTTGAGTTTCCACCCTTTCCGACAGCTGCCCATCTTTGGCTCCATCCTCTTTCTTTGTAGACTTTGTCCACACCTTGAGCCATGGCATTGAAGCTGGAGTTTCTGGGTCAGGGCTGACTGTTCCTGCTTCAGGATTGACACTCCCTCTTGGATTTCACCGTCCGGTCTTGGTGCAGCTCCCTTGGGTACAGGGTTGTCTTCAGTACCGTCAGGCTCTGGGACCCTCGAACCCAAGAGGCCCACCTTCGCCTTTGACATTGTTCAGAGGATGTTCTCTTTTCAAAAGTAGAATCGGATGTCTTCACTTGGCACCACCTCCCAGTTTGCATATTATCCTGTGTCCAGTTATTAGTCTGCTCTGGGACACCCTGCGTCAACCAGCCTCCAGCCTGCCCCCTTAGCAGGGCCACTTGACTATTCCCCCTCTTCTCCATCTTAATCAGAGTGGGAGGTTTCTAGGAAGAGAAATTACAAGAGGAAACACTTGAACCCCCCCCCCCAAAAAGAGAAAGAGAGAGAATACTGATGTTGAGGAAGGAGAGGGTTCTCCCAAGTCCTTGTGAGTTAATGTCTTCTTTGATTTGTTGGAGTTGCTTCATCAGTGCAGGGGCTGAACCACTGTAGCCCTCTCTCCAGAGCAGTCTTTTTCTGGAGGCCTTTGGCATAGGCCCATCCACACCTTGGGTGGCTTCCCCTCCAGATGCCATTATAGACATGGTATTCTGGAGTGCATGGAAGGACCCCAACACAGTAAGTAGACCCTATTCCTAAGAAGTCAGACAAAGTTCTTGCCTCCCTCCCCCCAAGACAGGCCTCAGTGAAATAAGAGTCAGGCCATTGATGCCATTGTGGTTGCAGCAACCACCAAAAAGGAGATATCTGAGGAGAGCTCCTCGATTCATCCTCCAAACAGGGAGTCCTGGACACTGGATTGATTAGGACAGTGATCCTATACCTCATCCACCATTGCTTTGAGGAAACGTAACTACTTTATCATACTTGACAAGACTTCAGCGGGACCTAGTCTCTGAAGTGTCAAGCACCCTCAAGACATAGCAGTCTCTGGATACCCTGGTTACCCAGAAAAAACGGAGACTTGGTTGTCCACCTTGATTTCCATTGCCAGTGTTTCAAAGAGGCTTATCTCTAACACAGCTGAGGAAGCGTCCAGAGTGGCAGGTTCCAGGATTGTGATGAGGCTCCATGCCTAGATGTGGTTGTACAACTTTGCAGAGTGTTTCAAATCATCCTTCATCAATACCTGTTTTGACAGTCCTCCTTGTTTGGACCAAAGGTTAAGGACGTTGATGAGGAGTGATCAAGAGGAAAGATGCTGTCCTCTTTCAGAGTTTGCTTCTCTACCCCCCCCCCCCAGTGATCCTTCTCTAGGAATCAGAAAGGGGGTTGGGTGTCTCTTCTTCAAGAAGTCACAATTCTCTTCCTAGGACGCTCCTCTGGAAGGTTCATTCCAAGCATGAGGGAGATCATAACTGACAGTGCCTGGGTGGGTAGAGGTAGTTCTGCAGGAACAGGGCTTGAGTGGGGCTTTTTCCGATGGGCCTTTTCAACAGTCCTGAAGAGTTGCCCAACTGTTCTTTTCTGAAGGCAGTCTGGGGTCTGAAGAGTTGCCCAACTGTTCTTTTCTGAAGGCAGTCTGGGGTCATCTAGCTCTCCACCCAAAAGTATGGGAGACCATCACCTCAGATGTCTGGGTGTTCAGAGTCACATCCAGACGTTATTTCATTCTCTTTATGAAAGTTACAAACAGTCTCCCAGACGTTCTACCCCATCGGAGACTTTGTGCAGAGGCAGAAATCCAAAAGCTGCTCAGAAATTGAGTCATTCAGGATGTCCCACCAGATCAGATAGGATCCAGGGTTTATTAGAGGTTTTGTTTTAGTACCAAAGAAAAACATAGGACATTGGGCCAGTCTTGGATTTAAGCAAATTAGACTAGTTTGTCAGACCAAATTCCTGACTGTCACAGTGCGGAACCCATCACTGTCAGGTCATTGCACTGCAATTTGGTCTCACCACAGTCCACAGATGTTTACCAGCTCCATGTCAGTGGTCACAGCCTCTCTCTGGTTGCAGGGATTTCAGATCTTCCTGTACCTGGACGATTGGCTCCTCACTGCCCCCAAAAAGGCATTATTGACCTCTGCCAGGGACTCTTTACTCTGGCTATGTGACAACTTAGACATTACCGTCAACTACCCAGAATCAAGCCTTCTGCCTATACAAGTCTTAGAGTTCATAGGGTGCTATTTGGACACTGTCATCAAATTGCCAGGCTTGCAAACTCCAGAGTTTTCAGTCTTCAAGCTGAGGCCCTGTCAGTGCCTGCAACACCCAAACCTCTGGCTTACACACTTCTAAAGCTTCTGGGTCATATGGCAGCATTGATAGGACTGGTCTATTTACCCAGGTGTCCCATGAGGGCCCTACAGTGGACTCTGGCTGTTCAGTTGTCCCTTCTATTTCATCCATTGGATTTCTCAATACAGCCGATGAGTGTGTGTCATGAGTAGATTCAGTGGTCGTTCTAGTCTCCATTAGTAATGCTGTTTGTAATTCCTTCCCCTTTGGCCATGGACACCTTCCCTCCTGGCATGGGGGGGGGGTGGATTTTGAAGGGAGGACGCTCTTCCATAGAGGCTCACGTTCACAGCAACGTTGTGGAGATGAGAACAGTCCTGCAAGCATTTAGCTGCAGTGACAAATGCCTGCAGACCCTGTGAAAAGAAAAAGACCCCCTGCACCCTAACCACAGGTGTGAGACAAAACCCCGTATGTGATCTACACACTACGCAACTAACACTGTAACATGTGCCTAGAATAGGATGCCAAGTAGGCATCAAAGTGGCACACTGAAACCTGTGTGCTGTGGGCAAAGCCTTTATTAATGCGAAAAGTAAAGTAATGTGGGAAGTGCTTGGTGCATACTAAACCATAATATAATCATAACTTATAGAAATGTGCCACAGCACACAGGTTTCAGTGTACCACTTTGATGCCCACTTGGCATCCTATTCTAGGCACATGTTACAGTGTTAGTTGCACGTCTGGGTTAGGTGCAGGGGTAGGGGTTGTCTTGCAATGTCATTAGTCTGCAGGTGCAACTGCACCATCGTGCCAAACCTCATCTGTGTCCCTCAGTTTTCACGCTGCAGTGGGCCAGCCGCACCCGCGCCACCGCAGGTGGTGTTGATACTGGAGGTGGAAAGATGTACAGATGGCTTTGGGACAGACAGCTGCAGGTTGCTCCTGAAGCAGAAAGTGAAAAGAAGAACCCTGCCTGCACCCCACAGGTGTGAGACAAACCCCGTGATGTGATCTACACACACACACCCGTAGAAAACACCGTGTGCAACTAACACTGTAACATGTGCCTAGAATAGGATGCCAAGTGGGCATCAAAGTGGTACACTGAAACCTGTGTGCTGTGGGCAAAGCCTTTATTAATGCAAAATGTAAAGTAATGTGGGAAGTGCTTGGTGCATACTAAACCATGATATAATCATAACTTATAGAAATGTGCCACAGCACACAGGTTTCAGTGTACCACTTTGATGCCCACTTGGCATCCTATTCTAGGCACATGTTACAGTGTTACGCGCACGGTTTTTTTACGGGTGTAGTGTGTAGATCACATACGGGTTAGGGTGCAGGGTTCTTTTTCTTTCACAGGGAATTGTCTGCAGAGTTGTCTCACAGTGGGTTGTCGCACCACCTAGGTGCCTGAACCCCCTGCAAGCATTGCAGGCTTTTCAGGATGCCCTCCCCAGGGGTGTGATTTCAGTATGGATGGGACAGTATGTTGGTCATCTGGTATCTCAACAAACAGGGAGGAACACATTATCATTTTTCCGGGAAGCTATGAGGGTTTGGCAGTGGGTGATGTCCTGTCAGGGGTTTCTGGTGGCAGTGCATATCCTGGGGAAGTCCAAAATTCTGGCTGAAAGCCAAGCAGGAGCATTTTGTCTCATGAGTGATCCCTTAATCTGACAGTGCCAGCTCAGATTTTTCAGCACTGGAGCACTGTGTGTTGCAACTTGTTTGTTTCCTTGTCCAACACCAAGTACAACAGCCATTATGCCATTGATGTTCATCGTGATTCACTGTTGCAGTCATGACTGTAGGGTTCTCCCCTGCCGGCAGGCAGTCCTCGGTCGGCCAGAATCCCAAAGTCTGGGTCCGGCGTCGGCTGTTCAGCCATGCTCCCTGACGTCAGAGCGCCAGGAGTACAAAGCTGACAGCCGACGCCATGTTCTCCAGTCTTTCTTGCCGTGCAGTGATAGCAGTTCGCAAGTGCCGGTCGGCTTACTCCTGACAATTTTTTATAAACGTACTTCAGTCTGAAGACTTTCTTCTCCTACTCAAAGCTAAGTACCCCATTGGGGAAACTTTTTTCTTGCTCCAGTCCGATGTCAGAAAAAGTTAATAATTGTATTTCATGTGGGAAGCAAAATACCTTATAAGGATTTTCATTCTTACTGTATTCCTTGCTTAGGCCCTGACCACAACGTAGCTAGTTGTCGGTTTTGTGCTAGATTCAGTCAACGTACGATTAAACGAAGGTACGATTTTGCATTTCATTACTTCGGTAGGCATTTTAATTATAAAATGTCGTCGGATACGGTTCCGGCTACCGGAGTTCACAAACGATGCAAGGATAAAGACAGGCCTCCAAGGTCCAAATCAGACGATGTTATACAAGCAGAGCCAGCTTCAGGTTCGGCCGTCGTCAGTGAGGCGCTTTTGCAGCCCCTGTCGTCTGCCATTTCGGAACCGATGGCCGAAACGGACTCCCACGAGGAGCCAACTAGGCCTTTGAATATTTCTGTTGCAGGACCTTCGGACAATGCTCCTTCGGGTGGGTCCGGAGCCGCTGTGCAGGTACCGGCTTCCGAAGGGGTTTTCAGGCCTACTCAGCTTTTAATAAAGGCAAAGCCAAAGACAAAGGCAAAGACTCCTTCCAAATCAAAGACTGCAGCCCAGGCCTCTTCTGATCCAACACCCAAGTCTCAGAAACAGTTACTTAAGATGGCGGAGGACTTACTTACTATGATTAGGGGTTCACATCCCCCTCCAGATAAAAGGCCAAGGCAGGAAGTTTATTATGACTCCTCTGATCAGGCTTCTGTTTCTTCAGTTTCTTCTCCTGACCAGGAATATTCTTTCCCTCCTTATGAGGATTCTGATGCTGAGGAATCCATTCCTTCAGCTTCTACCCCTGAGGATTTCTCTTTTGGGGAAACTTTGCATGAAATGAGGGAACATTTTCACTGGGAAGGACAGGAGTACCCGGAATCTAAGAAAAGACTAAGGGATTTTCTTCTTCTTCCCCAACATAGACCCCTGGCTATTCCTCCTGTTTTGGATATTGTGGGTGATGCTTTTTCGGAGGCTACCTTAACTCCTGACTCTTTTCCTCCAGCTCCTGTTAAGCCAGACAGATATTATAGGGTTCCTGATTCCCACCTGTTTTTATACAAGAATCCTACTGCTGACCCTGAAACCATTTCTCAGGGTCCTAAGGGGGTTAAGGCCGCTTCTGCTAAAAACCCCATTCCCACTGAGAAGGATTCCAGATCTTTAGAAAGATGGGGCAAAAAAGTGTACACTTCTGCTACTTTATCTATTAGGGCTTTAAACTGTCAGTTTCATATGCTGAAATATCAGCAATTTCTCCTGTCTGTTTTAAAACAAAAGCTAACTTCCATTTCCGCCTGTGCAGATGATAAGGAATTACATGACTTAATGCATGCCACTGAACAAGTTGGGGAGCATGGTTTACACTGTGGATTTGATGCCTTGGAGGCTTCTTGTAGGGCTGCTGCCTCTGGCACAGTCATTAGAAGGCATGCATGGTTAGAGGAACAGGAGCATCCAGTAATTTAGCTTTTACTTGATCTGGCAAATTTTGTTTGGATCTAAAGCTGAAGAGGTGATAAAGAAGATGGAGGACAAGGCAAAATCCATGCAAACAGTTAAAGATTTCTTACAAGTACAGCCACCCAGATTTAGTAGGAATTGGCCTACAAAAAACTGGTCCTTTCCCAATTCAGACAGGCCTCAGAGGGGTAGATACAGACGCTCCCGAGGAAGCCCTCAAACACAAGCCTCTTATAGACCAAGACAGTGGACTGCTTCCACCCCTAGGGGAGGAGAGGACAGGTCACAAGCGCATAGAAAACAGAATCAATGACTCCCTCTGTTGGGCTGCAGGAACTTCTTGCCTGGAAGCCCCTCTCAGAGGAAAACGTTCTCTTTTTCACCTAAATTGGACTCTTTTATAACCCAAGACAAGTGGGTTCTGGATGTGGTTTCAAGCGGTTACAAATTCCATTTTCATACCCCACCAAGACCAAGCGGATGGCCAGATCTTCCAAAACATCAATGGTTAGAGGCCTTAAACCAGGTGGAAGCTCTCTTGGCTATGAAAGCCATAGAACTAGTTCCACTTTCAGAGATGGGACAAGGTTTTTACTCAAGGCTCTTTCTAGTCCCCAGGAAGCAAAATTCATGGAGACCCATTCTGGATCTGTCAGTCTTGAACACTTTTCTCGAGATACCAAAATTCAAGATGCTTACTCTACAGCAGCTACTTCCAATGCTGACCAAAAATGCATGGATGGTAACTTTGGATTTAAAGGAGGCATATTTACACATTCCCATCAAGCAGGAATGCAGAAAATACCTCAGGTTCAAGGCCGGATCGAGGCACTATCAATTCTCTGCGCTGCCCTTTGGATTGTGTACTGCGCCCAGGGTCTTCACCAAATGCCTGGCTCCAGTAGTAGCTTATTGCAGACTCAAGGGAATTCAAATTTACCCTTATCTGGATGACTGTCTTATTCAGGCAGACAGCAAGGATGTCTTACTCCAGCATCTAGAGTTTGTTCAGAATCTTCTCAAGTTCCTGGGATTCACTGTAAACTTAAAGTCAAATTTGACACCATCACAACAGATAATTTTTCTGGGTGCTTCTCTAAACACAACAACCCAGATGGCATTTCTGACATATGAAAAACAATTACAGCTGGCTTCAACTTTCAAAACCTTGGCAAGATTAACTCGGCTATCTGCAAGGAAATTCCTGCAGGCTTTGGGTTACATGGCCTCCTGCATCCTTCTCGTACCATATGCAAGACTACATATGAGGAAAATACAGTGGTACCTAAAAAGTGTATGGTCTCAGCATTGCCACAGTTTAGACATACAGATCACCGTCCTGCCTTGTCTTCAAAAGGAATTCCTTTGGTGGTCCAAGACATGTACTCTAAACAAAGGAAAACCCTTCAGTCTGCCTCCTGCCACTCTGATACTAACCACGGACGCCTCAGATTATGCATGGGGAGCCCATTTTCAGGGCAACTGTCTGCAGGGCCTTTGGACAAAGGATCAGAAGCACCTGCATATCAATTTAAAGGAAATGTTAGCCGTTCAGAAAGCTCTATTGGCCTTCAGGAATCTTCTACAACCAGGACAACTACTGATACGGACAGACAACATCACAGTTATGTGGTACATAAACAAGCAAGGGGGATCTCATTCCTATCCCCTTTGCAGACTAGCCATGAATCTTTGGAATTAGCTCTAGCTTGCAAACTGGACCTTCAAGCTCAGTTTCTACCAGGGAAGCAAAACTTCCTGGCAGACAGTCTGAGCAGAAACCTGTCAGATCCACACGAATAGATGCTGGACACCGAAATATTCAAGATGATTACAGCAGTCTGGGGATGTCCTCACATAGACCTCTTTGCATCCCACCTCAATCATCAACTACAGATTTTTTGCACCAGGACATTCCACGAACTAGCTTAGAAAGTGGATGCACTATCATTCAGTTGGAGAAACCTCTCGGGGTATGCCTTTCCGCCTCTTCCTCTTCTTCCACGGGTATTATTAAAGATCAAACAGGACAAGCCCAAGATGATTATCTTGCTGG